>NW_025336346.1:13339775-13446407 GCF_004798865.1 Varanus komodoensis
AGAGAGAGAGAGAGAGAGAGAGAGAGAGAGAGAGAGAGAGAGAGAGATGTCTTAGCCCCCAGCCTTCCCTTCTTTCCAATCAAAGGGCAAATGACCTTTCATGGACAGACAAACTGTTTGGGTCTTGTCCTGCAAGCACAATATAGGCTTAGCTCTGTGACAACTGAAGCAATTAGCTCTGGCAGACTGAAGTTGGAAATGTCTGTGTTCGCAGATTCAGAATCCAAGAGAACAAATCATGCCAGTGTCACTGTTATAAAGCTATCAGGGGAAAAATGTATTGCTGAACTGGAAGTGCACTGCTAGATTATGTCATTTTGGATACAAATATGCTTGCTAATGAACTAGTTCTCAAGGAGAGAGCAGATGTGAAAAGAAGCATAATTCAATAATATGTAAACGTGATGCCCGCAAAATTTTCAAGAAAAACCTGTTTGTCACTGAAAATCCACAAGCGGCCAGTGGAATTCAATGTGTACATGTACTCTAAAAAGATGCGGACATTTAAGCCCTAGAAGCCACATGTGAACTGTTCAGGAAAACAGATATTTAGCAGGGTCACAGATCTCTGTTGGTATTGTGAGATTCACAGGGCAATTAACAGTAGCAAGTTTTACAATACCGCAACTACATGTTAAGCTCTGGGAAGTGGTTTAATTAATTATTATGGAGATATAAGTAGCCACTGTGCTCAAGATTAAAGGAATCATTATGTTTTTAAATAAAAATTGGTGCTGATTAAAGGGAAGCTCCAAAAGCTGTAAAACAGGATGTTTAAAAGAAGACTCATACAGCTTCATCAGGATTTATTTCTTACCAGAAGGTGAACAGTTTGGGTTACTTTGGGAGTATATTCATACTCGTAAGTACAGCTGTCTTGTGACTGGCTTGACATGGTTCAAAGCGAAGGCTTACACGTTTTTGAAAACTTCTTAGCATCAGCTGACCTGTGTTTGATTGAGCATGGTTTTTAATGGTGCAAAAGCTTGGAATGCACGTGGGTGCATCCGTCATCATGACGTGACTGAAAAAAATGGGGAAAAACAGCAGACAAATCAATTGTCCCTCGAATACAGAGCTATGGTGTGGATGGCAAATGCGTGAGATGCTGAGTGCTGAACAGGTAACATTTGATCATAAGTCGTCACTGAGCTGGGAGTTCATCAGTACTTATAGGAGTTAGACCATAACCTTTAGCATCCATCATGATGTGCCCATACTATTTCCATCTCCCACTCCCACAAAAAAGAGAGTTAAAGAGGCTGAGGGTCTGATTGCATCTGATTTCCCACATCTGCGCATCTTGTCAGGCATTAGAGCCAACTAGTTGCTGCCCAGCTGGGACCTACGTTCCTGATTATATATTTTGCATTTCTAGTAGGGTTAACAGGTACTGAAGATGAAACTCAAATACCTTGGCCACCTAATGAGAAGGAAGGACTCCCTGGAGAAGAGCCTAATGCTGGGAACGATAGATGGCAAAAGAAGAAGGGGACGGCAGAGGATGGGGTGGCTAGATGGAGTCACTGAGGCAGTTGGTGTGAGCTTGAGTGGACTCCGGGGGATGGCAGAGGACAGGAAGGCCTGGAGGAATGTTGTCCATGGGGTTGAGATGGGTTGGACACAACTTTGCGACTAGCAACAACAACAACAAGTAGCATTAACACAACTGCTTGCACAGATATTTTTGAAAAATAGAATAACCACTAAAAACAGACTAACCCTAAACTATAAAACAACACAACATACCAAAAGGGTATAAAACAATGTAAAATTACATTCTGAACAGAATGGAACACCCTGAAAAGCCACCTGAAGGTTTTGTGTAAGCTTTTTGGAATTCTGGAAACCTACCTCTGAGAAGAGCCAGCATGAGAGGTCTGTTTCCAGCTGCTTGCCAGGAGAAGGTGGAATCCCACATGATGACTCACCAAAGATGTAGAGGCTCTGACCCTAGTTAACCCAAAAGTGGCCTTGAGACTTAACTGCTGGATGTTGCTCACCCCACATTTGTAGTTCCTCGTAGCAAAGCACACTTCGGAGGCATTATCACACTGGGGGTGTTTGTCCTTGCCTGGCATAGAGACCAGAGCTCAGTGCAGATCGCACACTTTGTATACATCCCTAACACAATTCCTGGGGTCTCCAGTTAAAAAGCTCAGGTCACAGGTGATTAGGGGAACTCTACTCAGACCCTGTACAGCCACTGCCAGATGATGGACCCTGTCTGACCTGGTAAAAGGCACTTCCCCTTTCGCTCAGGATGTATGCAAATTGCCCATTTATGGGAATGGTCACATAATTTATGGTTGTATTTCCATTGTATTTCCATTTCCTATTTATGTGATTATATTTATATTGTATTTTAATTTTACTATGTTTTATGATTTGTTTGTTATTGTTAATTATTTTTACCTGTATTTTCTATATATACATATATTGCACTGTGAGCCATCCAGAGAGCTTTTGGCTATGGGATGGCATACAAATGCAATTAATAAATAAATAAAACATGATGATTGCAAGGAAATGAACAATCAATCCAGTAAAACATTAAAGATCTCAATTAAGTCAATGAGAGCAAAGGACTTTAATGTGCATTATCTTCACCGAACATACTTACAGTATCAAGTATCAAACATCAAAAGAGATATGCAGGTATTATGTCTAAACCTACTTCCATCTGATGATACAGATGAGAAGGAGCTGTTGCAGATAGAAATCTGATTTCCCATTACCTCTAACCTTCCATTCTTCTCCTCATACAATAGATGTTGTACTTTACAGGGAGAATTGTTAGCAGTCATTTGTTGTTCTTAAGGGCTCTAAATGAACTCGAGCTTTTACTTTCTAAATAGCTCCCTTTGTTTTCCTCCCTTGGAACTTTCCCTAAGCATGGCTCTAAATAAGGGCACACTTATGCAGAAGTTCTGAATCCCTCATTATACACAGGAAGGTGGTGGAAGCTACCAGGCCATTAATCAGTCAAGTTCGTCACAGCAGAAAGAGTGCAGCCTTTGCTATTATTTGTCGACATCCTTTTATAACCGTGCCTACATTTCAAACAGAAAGAGTTTCCATGCTTGAAAAGTATTTTCAGAAATATTTTAATAGCAGAGGCTTACACAGAAGGAATGTAAGAATAAGACGGGGAAGCTATACAGATTTATAAGAGTAAATAAAAAAGCACACCTGTCTTCAGATGTGTAATGATAAAGCCGTAAGCCTTTGATTCTTAGCATTGTGGCTCATCAGCTGTCAGAAATGTGTAGGACTTCAGGCTCAGGGGGCCATATCTGTCCTTATGGGGATCCCAATCTGGCCCTGTTCCCTTGGCCTCGCCCCCTTTCTCCTAGTCATAGATAGCCTGGTGGTTTCTTGGCTTCGGGGGATGGTCTTCTCCAGGGTTGGCATAACTCCTGTGAGGCTTAGTTACTGATGGTAAGAGCTTTAAGCACCAGAATGTGTGTGTGTGTGTGTGTGTGTGTGTGTGTGTGTGTGTTTGTGCTTCTGGCCCCCACCTCTTTTGCCTTGGGCCCAACCACCTCCAGATCAGAGCCCCCAAGAACTCCCTGAAATACTCCATACTCCTAAGCCATTCCGAACTGCATGCAGCCTGGGAGTGCCATTCGAACATGGCAGTAGAAGAAAAGCCACGCTGATCACACCAGCGGTCCATGCAGTCCAGCACTCCATTTCCGCCATGGCAAACCAGCTGTCCACAGGATCCCTCCAGCAGGAAGGGTGCAATGACTTTCTCTCCCCAAGCTCTCCAGCAACGGGGACCTACAGGCATACTGCCTCTGGTAGCAGAGACAGCACGTAGCCATCAAGGCCAGTAGCCACTGCTAGCCTTCTCCTCCATGGATTTGTTTCATTCCCCTGTAAAATCATATGGATTGGTGGCCATCCTCTGGAAATGAACTCCAGAGTTTCACTATGAACGGTGTAAAGAAGGGATTCTTTGATCTGTCCTGAATCTGCCACCAATCGGCTGCATGGGATGACCCCACTGGGTTCTCTTTTGAAAGAATGGGGATGAACCACCGACTTGTACATTCCCTTCTTCTCTCTCTTTTACTGCTTTCCTCTTCATCGCCTGTTTAGCTCTTGGGACAGTCTGACAAATTATGCTTAGCATCACTTCTCCTCCACACCAGTATCAGAAATCCATTTCAAGTCGTGGGATTGTATTCAATTGGTGTCATTCTACTGATGAAAGGCAGACATGAAGTATACTTACCTAACTCTTTTGGCAGGTTTGGGCATTGAAAAGGAAGCCGTGCACAAGTCGGATGGAGGGAGGGGAGAGACAGGAAACAATCAATGAGCCCCGTTCAGAAGTGAATCTCGTTGCAGAATGCGTAAATGTAACCTGTAAAATGATAATGTGTTTTCTTGGGATGGTTCTACCAATCCCTGTCAGCTCAATGAAACAATGGTATCTCTATTATAGTGCACTGTACAAATAAATTGTATTGCGTGACAAGACATCTTCTTCAATAATGTGTATGCACACACGATAGATCAGCCATGAACGTATAGAGGTATTTCTGTGACTACCATCAACTGTCTAGTATCTGAAGTTAGACTTTCACCTTCCTGTTGGCTTTAACAAAGTGATGACTAACGTACGTACAGGGCAAGTCCATAATACTATTTAATAAATACAGGATATTGAAATATTGCTAGTTATCCTAGCTGGAAATGTCTCCACCAGAGGCATGCAGTTTTCTTTCTGACTGGTTCAATGGGTTAGATAACATGTTTACATAGAAGTATGCAATGCCTGTATTGCTTTTCTAGCTTGCTGGTGTTTTTCTAGGGTAATTCTTTATTAAAGTGAACAACACACACACACGCACCCACCCCACACACACACACACAGCCTCCAGCTGTAAAGACAAACAAAGCGCTGCCTGCAGTAAAGGATCTGGATGACAGGCCACAATTGCCCTCCTACTGTGGATGTTCCAATACATAATGATGCCTTTTCCGGTGTCTTTCTTATGTTTCACAGAAGAGCCCAGTACACCATCCTATCCGAGAGATGCCACTGCAGCCAGAACATGCATACACAGCCTTCCCACTTGCATCCACAGAATCAGCAAAGAAATCCGTCTTCCTGCATCGATCTTCAGTCGAGGACCAACTGGACCAGGCTCAGAAAGGATTTAGGGCAAGGAAGGAAAGTCGGGGTTTAGGCTTAGCAGCCACACATGCACAATGGCCCCTTCCCCAACAAGACATCCTCCATCTATGGTAGACCACAGCTGGCATCAGCCACATGGACATGCTGGCTGTGGATGATAGGCATTGCAGCCCAACCTGTCTGGAGGATGCCTGGCTGGGGAAAGCAGCCCTCAAGTGTCCCATGGAGGCACCTGTAGGCGGCTGAGGCATCTAGGAGCAGCTGGGGCGGCTCCCGGCCCGCCCTGGGAACCGGTGCCTGGAGCTGATGTTCCCCATCCCCAGTGGGTGAGCCAGCCCGGCTGCCTCCAAAGCTGATGGGCCAGCCAGAGCTCCTCGGAATGCCACCCTTTGTGATGGTGCCAGCCAGGCTGCTCTGCCTTCCTCACATGAAAGGAGATATTGAACTGGACTGGGAAGGGAGGGAGTGGGAGAGAAAGGAGTGCTCCTGCTGCTGACACAGGCAAAACCTCAACGGGAGGCGAGTGCAGCACTTTGTTTGTGTGTCCAGGATAAAGAGAAGTTGGCACCAAAGGGCTGGGGTAAAAAACCACCTACAAGGGCTTCTTTTTCATTCAGAAGCGTAGATCTTTTATTGTTGCAAGTGTAAGAACACTGGACAGCTGGCCGTGAGTTGGTGATAGGAGCAGCAGTGTGCGTATCTGTGTTTGAGTGTGGGTTCTAAATTTTACTTTTCAGAGAGAGATAGAGATGTGTTATCACTAACACAATCGATGGGTCAGTGCTGGACATGTTTCCCTGGAAGTACATTCCAAAGCAATTGATTTTAATCTATCTTCAGGGCTGTAGACTTAGGAATTCTTTGTATGTGTGCCATTTCTCCGATGGATCCATAAAACAGGAAAAACATAAACTAAAAACAAAATCAAGTGTGTTTAGCCACATGACATGTAGTTTGAAACATGTACAAAATAGCTCTGTTTGACTTGGTGCACCAGCTTGTCAACCACTCTAGTGGTTTCAGCCTAAAGAAATTTCCACATGTGCAGTGTTTTGAATGTAGAGATCAGAAACATGATAATCTATCTGTTCAGCAGTAAGAATTTCCTCCCACAGAACTAAGGAGTCACAGGAGGTTTATTTCATAGCAACTGATGTGGAATACAAGAAGGTCTCTAAGGCATTAATGAGTCCCATAAATTAATAATACATTTTGCAAGAGCGTCTCCTTTCAGTTCAACTGGATACTCTACAATTTCATGAACTGTTCAGGGGTCTTCCATTATGAACACAGAATCTGACATATACCTCTTCTATATTCCTCACTCACCTGTCAAATTTTCCCTGAGCATGAAGTAAACTATGAAGTGAACCTAAATGAGTTCCTTGGGATTGCTCTTGAGTGAGTATGTCTTGCAAAAGAACCTTAATTTTTATATAGTTTTGTATGGCACACCTTTTATCCCTCTAGTGTTCTTTGAATTGTTTCTACATGCATTTCCCAAGAATTTTGTTGACATCTATTTTCTTAGATTTATTTCTACATGTATTCTGTACATGTATTTTCCTCTGTATGTGTAGGAGAAAGAGTTCCTTTAGAAAATAGCCAGTATCCATACATTACTCTAGAGAAGGACAAAGGTCTGCATACATCCAATAGAATCCTTACACTGTGTTTTTCTTTAAAGAGAGTATTCTCCACTCTGGCACACAGCATATCACAAATTCCTTTGGAAAATCCTCCTCAACTTGAGCAACAGTTTGCTATGCTGGGCTGGATCTAGATTTTAGCATAAGCAACCAGAAGAAAGCCGATGTTCTTGCCCTCACTTTCTACAGCAAATTGCCCAGCTTTCCTGCACATAAACCATAGACTGGGTTCATACGACACAGTAACCCACCTTGGCTTATATATGCCACAGTGATTTAATGTGTTATCTGAATACAGCACTATTCCCACAGGGAGGTCTATAAGCCACCTGGTTACATATGACTTGTTCCTTGGTTTAATTAAGCCGCTGTGGCTTAACATGCTGTCCAAACCCAGACAACGCTCTTAGCCATGGTCAAGCCAAAACACAAGAGTTTCTTAGCCAGAACACCAATAATAATAATAACAATAATAATAATTCATAATAATAGCGCCCTGGCCAAGGGGCTCGAGGTGACAGCTGGCAAAGTGCCCAAGCAGCACTGGGCACCACGCTCATTGGTGTCTCCCATGCTCCTGCTGATGCCCGGCTGTCATCAGCAGGCGCTCGGGGAGGCCACTGGGTCGCAAGGCCGTGAGGCTGAACTGCTGGATCCTGACCCCCACTGCAGCAGTGGCAGATGGGAAGGGGCCTGTCTTGGCACTTCTTCCCCATTTTCTCCCTTCCCCAGCAGAAAAGGGTGAAACGGAGTGGAAAGCAGCGGCACGTCGTCTCCCCGACGCACCTTCTTCTCTCCAAGGAAGCAACGCATGGGGCAGGTGGCGCTGGCCCTGCTGTCAGCCCTGCAGCACCTTCCCAAGCAGAGCCCAGCACTTCCTTCCCCATTTCTCCCCACCGCTGCCCTTCTCTGAAAGCAATTGCCTCCTGGGATGAGCAAAAAAGCCTCTTCTGCAGACGCCGCCATATTGTGCAGCCCTCGATACCTGTCACCCGAAACTCTTCTCACCTGCGTTCTGAAGCACGAAAAGACTGCCATCGCAGCCCGAAGCCCAGCCCCATCCAAAGTGCGGCCAGAGGCGTGGAGGTCTACCAGCAATGAACTTTTAGCATGGGATAATACCCTCCAGAAAACCTGAAAGAAGTGTGATAGTTCCTCCTAAGGTAAAGTTCATTTTTAAAGAGCCATTCTGAAAAGCTCTAATTTACTTGCCTTTATCTATCTATCTTTCTGCCACTGCTTTTGTTCTGTTTGTGAGGTTAATTAGTAACTAGTCCCTAAAGGGAGTTTATAATTTGAAGCACACTATCTTTGGTATAAAACATGCCCAGACATTTATTGCATTTGAGAAGAATGTGAATGTATTTATGGATAAGCAAACTGGGTGCTTCCAAACGGAGGGGAGCTCCGTGTGCTACAAATCAAAAAATGTCATGCTGCTATTGTAACTTTTCTTCCTATTCCACTTTTCGTCCTTAATAAAGTTCTTATGAAAAGATTTAAACAGGCAATGAGGTGGTTTTAAAAAGGGAGGACCAGAATTTGAGTATATTGTTACCTGTACCATCCATAACATTCCATGATGGCACAGAGTGATCCCATGGCAAAGGGATTCTTGGTCTGGACAGTGTAACCAGCAACTGAAACATTCCATTGAAATTATCTGACATTTAGTTCTTGGAAAACATCTATCGCACAGATGGTGAACCTCTTTCATCAAGGTCCAAATACATTTCAGAAATGCTCCTGAGGGCTGCATTCCAGTAAAAGGTAGGGCCGAAGGCAAGGGGCAATGCCAAAATACCAAATTTACCAACATATTTTAGCTTTAGGATTCTTTCTGAGAGGATAAAACGGAGAGGTAGAGGACTGCGTAAGCCACCTGGGGTTCCTTGGGAGAGGAAAAATGGTGAGATATGACTACAATAACAACAGCAATGATTTTAAACAACCTGAACAGTTGCATCTTTTTGAAAGGGGAAAGAGCCTATGAAAAAGATGGGGCACCACCATCAGCTGGAAACAGGAACAGGGACCAGTCAGGATAAGATGCCAGTCCGTTGAACACCTGGGGGCAGGACGGGGAGCCCACACAGACCAGTTTTGGCCTATGGATCTGAAAGTCCACCCTCCTGATCTAGCACCCAGCCCTTGCACTGTGTGTTAACCAGTGTATCCCTGTGTGCGTTCAATAATGGGGAAATTATAATGATAGTTAAAATACTGGTAAAATAGCAGTGATAAGTGTCATGCAGGCATTATTTTATAGAGAAGAGAGAGTGTGATGTAATTTTCATTTCTGGCTCCAGTACGACATGATTCTTCAGGAATTGGCTATACTACTTCCTAAATACAAAGGCTTTGTACTTTCATTGAAGCAAGCAATCCTTGAAAGCCAATGTGAATCCCTGCTCCTTCTCCCACACCCCAGTTCCATCTTTTTTGCTTTCTCCCTTCCTCCCTGGGATTCCAGTCCGGATCATTTTCTCTCTACTTCCAGCTAACTTTCCTGATGCCAACCCCTGCTGCATCTTAACCTCCTTGCCATCTCTCAGCCTCTACATGTTTATGTTCAGAAATAAACAGGTCCCACAACTCCCAGCATTCCCCAGCCTGCCATGTAGGACCTTTCTCTGTCTGAACATGCATTGGATTATGCCCTGAGCTGACCTAAACCATTGGTCCTCATTTACAGAACGTTGTGTTTTTAGCATCTCCATCATATTAGCTTTGCATTGTTTATCTGCAGGATTACACATAGGAGCAGACTTACCTGTTCACTGAAGAAGTGTATTAATCCTTGCCTCCCTGGCATCATATTTCCCAACACCACCCCCTTCATTTTCTTTTTTTAACTCTCTCTTGGTATACATTCCTTTTCTTTGCTTAACTTCCAATGCACCTTGCATTTTCTCTTCAAAACTGTATTATTAACAAATTCAAAAATGATCAACAGCTAGATAGACAGAAAAACCTGGACTGAGCTACTTTCTGACTTCAGACCACTATCGGAATGGGCTTGGAATGGGTTGGTGGGTTTGGTTTGGAAAATTTATGTGTACTCCCTACCCATGAACATAAGAAACTTCATGGAGAGGGGAAGGGTCCCAGCCTAGTCTTAATCCTGATATATTAATTTTGCATGTGTAGGGTCGATATTGATGATGATGGTGATGATGATGAGTCCAGAGGAAGCATTCACCACAAAATCCCTTCAGGCCAGGACCAGTTCTACTGCCTGATCTGCTTTTTCTGTGGACAAGTTCCAGGTTCCAGCCCTGCTCTCTCCCACACTTGATTTTTTTAAAATTATTATTCTTTAAGCCAGGAACAGGCCAAGTTATTTTGCTGCCTGCAGTGGAAAAGCAAATGACGCCCCTTCGGCTATAGCAGCCAAGGTGCAGAGTAGGACCCAACGCCATCCAAGTTATTTTGGCACATGCCGAGAAAACTCCTCAAGCGCCTCTCCTTACGCCCTGCCACTAGAAGCGCAAGAGCAAATGTAAGGGCACAATCCTGCACGCGCTCAGACACGACCAAGGGCCGCGAGGCTGGCTTGGGCATGCCATGGGCTCCAGGACATTTTCTGCTTGAACATGCATAGACTGCGCCCTAAAGAGCTATTTGTGCCCTTTCATGATGCCTACTCATAGGACCGGCCTTGCTGCAAACACAGTCGTGCATTCCTGCCTGGGTGTCCTTTCCAGGATCAAATCCAGAGCCATTGAACCATTTAATTTCTTTGTTATATTTTCGGTCTTCCTGGAAGAGTGTCACACATCAATCCTGCCATGCAGGTCTCTTCTCAATTTTCTCTTATCTTCAGTCTTCAACATCCTGTACGGAATATTTTTAAAGATTCCGGGGGGTGCTTCTTGGGTTGCTTTTGGGGACTCTCCTCAAGCACGAATTTTCTTTGCATTCTGACTCATTTTATTCATAAATAATACAAACTCCTGTGGAAGTGTGTGCTGTTGCTGCTGCGTGTGTTTGTGTATGTTACACCCACATGAAGATACATACGTAAGTAATAGATTAATCCACAGGCCACCATAAATTTTAAAAGTAGCTCCAATGTTAGGAAAAATCAGTGTGGAGCAATTTGGCGGTGTGGGTTCCCCTGAGCAGAATCTTCACTTTAGTGTGGGATAATTTGAAAAGCTAGCCAGTATTCCTAGGAGGCAAATCTGAAGGAAGCTTTCAGAAAGCCTCTTACAGATGTCTCCCTGACTTGTAGCCAAGAACGGCAAAAACATCAGCTCCGGCAAAGCATAACTGGGAGAGCAGTTCAGTTTGGCCCGTCCTGCTTCCTGCTCCTGCTGTTGGATCTTCCCCTTCTGTCCCCACTGATGTGGGGCTGCTGCTGCACGCGCTCTTTGCCGAAAGAGGCAACTTGGTGCCGTGACCTTCAGCAACAGCTGTGTCCAGCGATGCCGTCAGGTCAGGGCTTCAGGACGGATGTTTATAGGTGCAGTACATCAGCTCTGGTTCATCATCAAATAATACATATTTCCATCCAAAGGGTGAGTTCCTTGTAAAACTATTCATTTGGGAGGCTGTGTCCAAACAACTCAAGCAGCCCTGCATGGTTACCGTGCTTCATGGGATTTTTTAAAAAACCATGATCTATCCAGGAGATGATCAAGTTATTATCATGATTTCCATCCTCCCCACTCAGTCCTGCCACTATTGCCACATATCCCATCAGCCACTGTGCTTGAAATTCAATCCTAGGGTGCATTATCCCTGTCTATGTCTCCTGCCTCTTTCCCCCTCATAGAGGCTGGATGGCTGGAGTGGCTCCTGCAGTTGCCACTCTTTCCAGAGGACTCTGTGATAGTTGCATACCAGGACTATGGAAACCACGATCTTGGGTTCAGACAACAGGACAAGCCATGGTAGTATGGAGAAACCATGGGGGAAAAACATTATTAGCAGGGACACCAGTGTCATTTGCCCCCTGCCATTTATCTTCCCTGTTCCCTCTGAGCATACCTGAAATCCTCACAGTAGCTGTGAGAAAATGATTTCCTCCCACCAACAATAGAATGTCTATTGTTGTGATATGAAGTATTTGGTATGGCTTGGTATGGAACAGGCAATTAAGACCCATTAACTTTCTGAAAGACCTGCTTCTAGTGGAAATGAAAACTCCTGCAACTGGATTCTTGCAGATCAACACAGTTGGCAATATTTTTGGGCTCTCCATGGGGGCCTGGCTATGGGTCTGTCATGATCAGTGCCTGTACTTCAAAACCTACAACTACACCACTGATGGTAAGAAGCAATAGTAGAATTCAAAACCAGACGTGTCTCTTTCCCATCCTGGCAGACTTACAGCATGCGCATCAGAGAACATGACTAAGGAACGTTACATTGGGCAGAGGAACCTTCTATCCAAAAGATGAGACCCTCTTCAGAAGCAACCCTCACAAGGTGAATCAAACCACAACCCGGCCAAGTAACCCTCCTTCAAATGTCACACGCATCAGCTTGGCCAGGAGAGCTGCTCAAGCAGAGGATGGCTTCAGGGAGAGCTGTCCTTGGTCAAGAAGGACGCAGACACCCTCCTGCTCACGCTGCTCAGAACTGTGTGTGCACTCACATAAGCAGCATGTTTGCTTTAGGGGGCAGTCCAGTGAGGATGCTCCAAACCCTTCAGACTCAGAGGATTATGGTCATCCCATGCAGGATGGGAGGAACATGCAGGTCAAGTTCACCCCATGCTCCTCCTACTCTGCAAAGCCAGCTTGGTGGCCATCGACAGGTGGCGCTCTGAGGCACAAGTGAAGGAGACTGAGCTGTCCCAGGATATATTGTGTCACGGTTGCACCTGTCTCCTCCCTACCCTGCCTGTAGCCCTCCTCCCCAAGGTCATTCTCTGGACCTCAGATGAGCAGCTATTGTGGTTCTTTCTGCACTGGTGACAGTGGTGGGGGGCACTGCAAGTGCCGATCCCCAGCTCTGGGGTCGGAGCTATTCTCAGAGCTGAGGGTCCAAACAAGCCTACGGTCTTCCAGATGCTGTCTGGGGACCATGGGATCACCCTGACCTTTCTGGAAATTAGCCAGAAGCATGGCCGACACTGCTGCCAATATGCCCAGTCAACAACCATTTGTGTCTATGGACATCTCTGGGAATTTGTAAATGCTGGTTACAACTTTGTCTCCAGTCTCTTAAGGCAACAGGGCTAGGAAAGACCTTTGGTAGGCTGCCATCCTGTTTCAGTCCACACTTCAGATGGGGGCAACTGGGGGTGAAGAGCCCCAGGTAACCTTTTATGCACCCCATCTCGTCCTCCATAGCCAAACTTCCAGCAGCTTCCTTCCTGGGGTCTGAATGGGGCAGCAACTTATGAATCGCAAAAGCGAGGACATTCATCAGCACAAGAAGAAAGCAAAAGTGTGCATGCTAATTTCTACAGATTCAGGTAAACTGAATATAACATAACATATATTATATGTTATATTATATTATATAACATATAACAGTATTATAAGTGACAGAAATGCCCCCCATCGCACCTTATGGGGGAAGACCGGAGCAGGTGAGCTGCATGTTCAGTCTCTTAGCAGTTGGAGGGCAACTTCAGGTCCTCTGCTGCCCCACCTGTGGTTCTATGTATCTTCAAACGGGAGTCGGACTGCAAAGTTCTTCAAATTAGAGGACACCGTTAAACAGAGGGAGGTTGTCTTATTGGATACAGGCATGTCCTCTGAAAAGAGGATGCCCGGTACCCTGGTTTCGGATGCATGTCAAATGGTTTTACACTGTGGTAAATCAGGCAATAAAAATTTTTGCAGAAGGAAAGGCAGCTGGGAAGGGGCTGATTTGGATGATGAAATGAAGATGAAGAAAGGGTCAAGCTCTCCTCCCCACCATCTTCACCACAAAACATCTTCACTGCTAATTGCAGAGGCATATTTTGCTGACCTACACAGCTATGGGTCTACTTTAAATGTTGGTGTGTAATAAGTACCTGAAACCTAAGCTTTAATTTTGCATATGTGTGCGCACCTGCACACGCGCGCGCAAGCACGCGCGCGCGCGCGCACACACACACACACACTCTCCTACAGATGCACTTGCCCCTTTCTTTCTCCCCATCAAAAAAGATGTAGATACAGCTCTACAAATATCCTTCTTCTTGGTTGCTACTGGGCTGCCATTGCTTCTGTCTTCCGAAACTGATTGTTGTGTCAGAAGACAAACACTGTGTCAGAAGCCAAATAAGACTTGCCAAAGTTTATTGATTTAAGAGCTGATGTCATTTTTTTAATTGCAAAGGAGAAGGCTATGGCAGCATGTTTGTTTGGAAGAAGGCTTTCCTCCACCCTCACCCCATCCAAACCAGCAAGGCCGGATGAGTTGAATAAGCGGAGAGATTAATTGTTGCCTCGCTGCTTTTCGTTCCTTGCTATTTAATGAATTATTAATCTCGGTAACAGAGGATGCGAAGGGCTGTTGGCAGCTCTCACTGGAAGGTGTTGCCATTCTCAGCTATCCCTAGTCTGGTAATTAAATGGTAGCTTCTGGCAGTTACTTGAAGAAGAAAGTCCTAAGTTCAAATTGTAACTGCAGAAGTGGGGAGGCTTCTGTTCAAACCCCTGATTTCAGGGAAGAGGCACATGCAGGCACCCCCGCCCCCCCAACCCTGTTGCACATGTTTTTAAACCTCACAGGGCACTGCTTGCGCGCACTGGAGGGAATCGTTCCAGTAGAAGGAGCATTTTGAAATCCCCCTGCATTGCGCCTGGGCACATCTGGACCGGCATTTGTATGGTATGGAAGACGGGGGGCTCCCGCACTTGCCTTCAGGGGCGCAGCCACGTCAGGCTGGACTTAGTCATCTGATGAGACCTTTAGATGGCCATGTATGTCACTCCAGTTGTGAAGTACACCACAACTGCTTTGACGCCTGCCCACTGCCAGGCCATCCTTCTTCATGGTCCCTACATTCCTGGTATGTGCAAAGAATGAGAAAACTGTGCCAGCCCTGTTTAACAATAAAAAATCCTCTGTAGAAACCTGCACATTTTTTGCATTTTAGACTTACTTAAATCCAACATCATTGTGACTAAAGGTGTAAAATGGAGTTAGCTCCTGCTTGCCCCCATTCCCTGCTGCCCTCTGGGCTGTGGGGCCCTGTCCTTTGTCCCCAAGGACCAGGTTTAGTGGCCCCATGCTTGCATCATGATCCTGGGGGGGGGGGGCACACTCTGACTCGCTTGGCCTCCCTCTTCACTTCCTTACGAAGAGATGGGCCAGGTGGGTGGGAAAGAAAAGCCCTTCCCCCTGACACACAGCAGCGTGTTCAGAGCACCATTGCCCAAGATTTGGTCTCAAAGCGCTCCCACAGCCACTTACAGGGAAAGGAGACCCTCGCGTGCCCCCAACAGGCAGGCTTTGGGCGGAGTTGGGGCAAGCCTGGTGCCGATCCGGATTGGGCAAAGGTGTCAGAGGGCAGCTGAAGTCTGACACAAGCATTGATTTGTGAACATGCCTCCTTGTGGAATTCACAGGCTCATCTGTCAGCCAGACGGGTATCATGCTTAGAGCAAAGGCAGGGCACCACCCGAGCAAGGCCTAAGTTCAGCTCCCCAGGTCACCCAGCCTTTCCCCCTAGCACAAATTAGGCACCATCCTCCTGGCCTTTCCACCCTACTCCCAACCCCTGCTCTGTGGGTTCATGCCTGGCAGAGGACAATTGGCTTGTGTGCCGAGTAGCTGATCCTCTCCCCTTTTGCCCTCAGCCCCACCCACCACTGGAGTTTGCCCCCTCCCTGCAAGAACTTCTCCAGGTTGAAGGTGACTTGGGCTGAAAGCAGGACTCGGGCTGGACAGTCTGAACTGGGCACTCGCCTTAGCCTAACAGGATGAGGATGAAGCCAGGTGCCACCTTCGGATCCTCAGACAAAGGGAGTTAAACATAGGAAATGGGAATCTTTTACACTACCGTCGAGCAGCGCAGGGCTTGTCTTTGTCATGCTGGTACACTTGCTTCCACGGTCCTGTTAAATTCGCTCTGCCTGGGGTGCAAATGTTTGGTTAAGGTGGTGGAGAGGTTGGGTGGGCCAAGAAGAGAGGACTTTTTCTCTTCTATCTGCAGTCTTAATAATGGCCAGTCCAAGTATACAACCCCTCTGAGCAAGCCCTCTTCGCTTTTCCTTCGCAGTTTATTCAGCAAGCAATAATTTGTCGGTGGCAAAATGACATAATGGACAAAGGAGCCAAAGAATTCTTGGCTTGCGAAAGCCGCCGACTGCGCTCTCCGCATTACAGCCTCGCAGGGTTCAGAGCACTAAAATAAAGGGAGAGTCCCTCTTATGAACACACACGGGTTGCATTTCAGCTCTAACGATCTAACTAAGGATTATCTAGAAGAAAATCCGATTGTGTCGCATCCTTCAGTGTGGTAGGCATTGAGCCAATTAATCTGGTTTATGGGTATCCTCTTATTCCCCCTCCACAGACTGGTTTCTTTTTTTAGACCTTGTGCGGAAAAAATGTTGACTTTGACAACACTGAGGCCCGCAACATGCTAGGAACATTGAAATCATGGCTGTGCGATTCTGCTTGTCTATAGAATGAAACCCAGTCGTGGATATGAGCATGTCCTTTCCATGCTAAAGCAGTTATTTCCTCTCTGAGTTCATCCCTTGTATGTATAAATGCATATGCTAATATGTCTAATAAAGGTCTGTATATGTCTCTTCAGAAGTAAGGCCCCTTTGTTTGGTGGGGTCTTATACAGGTAGGTGCATATCAGACCGTGGCCTAAACATTTTGTGGCATCCATTGTAAGGGTGAATTTTGGTGCTAGGAAGGATAGAGAAATATCTGTGAGCATTATGGGCTAGCATAATGCCTGGAGAGCAGGTCTAATCTTTTCAATTGTGTTTAAGTCTTAATTATAGGTCACTTGCAGGACCCTATTTCTTTAGACATTTATTCATAAATGTTAAAATAAAATAAAAGTAACGTGCTTGTAAATGGTAGATTTGTGTCCAGATCTAGCCTAAATGTAATTAATTTCTTTTGTTCATTTTCCTAGTCTGGGAGATGCACACCCTTAATTCTTCCATGGTTATTGACTGGTGGACATGGAGCCTTCAGGCAGGGATGGGGTAGATGCAGGGGGACAAGACTAGTGCCAGGTTCTATGCAGGGGCCACCTGGGTCTGCCCTCCCAAGCTGAGTATGCAGCAGGGGGCAGGCAGTGACACTGAAGGCAATGCCACTGTCGCCCCCAGCTTTGTCCCCAACCTGGCACTGCATGGAGAAGCGCCCGGGAGACAGCCGAGACCGCTGCTGTCTCCTTTCTTATTCATCCATTACTCACAATATTTTTATCCTGGTCTTCGGTCCTCAAGGCCACAGGAGCAGCATACATAGCACCGGTAAACCGAAGCAGCCCCGGCCTGCAGAGTTACAATTCCAAAAGGCACCACACACAAGGAGAAGGGGACGGGGAGTGGAGAAGGGAACTGGCAACCCTTCCAGCAGGTGGACTGCCTGGGGACCCCTCTCTCCTCTCCCCAGATGCAGACCGAGGTGAAGGGACAGTGCACGTAGGGACTTAGCCGGGTGTGGACAGTGCAAGAACTCCAAGCTTTCTGTTCACTGTGCACACTGCTGGGGCATAATTCCTGAGCGGGCCTCAGGTGTTTTGGAGATGTGTTCCGACAGGAGCCCTTGCATAAGAGACGCTGCTAGGCCCATCCCCATGCTGCTGGCCTGAGGCTGAGGGTTAGATCACCCAGCTGACTAATGAGAAGATCAAAGCTAGGCAAACACATCTCAATCTGTTCAAACATTCGATGGCCAGACATGGAGGCAGAATTCCTGTTCACTGCTGAATTATTCATCCTTTCCATTTTTTACTACAATGTCACCTGTCGAGTCACATGGAGCTCCACACTTCACTGATCACTTTCTTTAGTATGAAAAACATAAAGCTGGATGGGTGAACCTTCAAGGCCAGTTTAGCACCACAACAGCAAATCAGAATGACTCGTTCTTACTCTTTCTGTGGTCCGCGTCAGTGACAGAGCAGGAATTCAGCAGGGTAATTCTCTGGCAGTACTTCTGCACCGAAAATTTGAATATTCTGCTCTGTGAACCAGAAAACTAACAGTGGCTATTTGGTAAGTGTGTGAGGAGAGCAGTGGCGAAATCGTAAGTGGTCTCATCCCGAGGTGTGGGATTCAGAATGGCTTTGGGCACACAGTTGGTGAACACACCCCTCTTTCTTTGAGTTTGCCATTTAGACTCTGCACCACACAGTTCCCAAACACATTTAAGTTCCAGTGTGTGTGTGTTTTAACTGTCTGGGAATTATGTATAGGAAGTGATCACAAGTGGTGCTGACCTGCAATAAGAGGTACAAACATATTAACTCCCCCATGGCCCCATTCGCCCTTTACCTGACTGCAATATCATGGAAGAAAACTATGGAAAAATGAACCAGAATCTCAAAGACAAGAATTATAAGCAAGATGAATGCTGCCAAAGAAGTTTCTGATGAACTAATCAATGACCCTTGAAGAAAGACAAAAAAGTAAGAGAGATTGGAACTTGGGAACATTTATATTCACATCAGAATTTTTTATGTGAACATTCAGTACATCACAAACCCAAAGGAAAAAATGCTATCAATAAGCATTGTTTTTCTTGCTTTTAAGTTTGCACCTCATTTCCAAACTGCTTTCTGTTGGTGCATTTATATAACTGAAATGAAGATCAAGTTTGAATAGGTGCACTTGCTAATCTTCATCCATTACCTATGCCTTTCCTTTCATCCCACCCCAGACAGCCAGCCAGCCAGGCTGCCTCCTTCTATCCTTCTGTCCTTCCGTCCTTTTCCTTTTTTGTCTTTGTCAAGCTGCAGATTGTATGATCTTTTGATCTTATTCCATTGTGCAAATCATCCTGTGAAGGTGTCCTATACAAATGTGTGTACCCTGTTTTTGTTGTGGGGGAGGGAAGGAGATTACTCTTCCCCTTTTGATAGTTGTTATGAGCAGTTCCTTCAAAGTGCCCCAGTAACAACTTGGAGTGGTCACTTGTTTTTTTCCTTTCTTTTTTTTTTTGCACACAAACTTTTATACATTTTTAAAAACAGCACAACTGCAGATATTTGGATTTTGGTTCCTCTTGACAGTTCACAAAAGAGAAGTTCAAAAAAGAAACCAAAGGTGCTAGGAGAATTTTGCTGAGAAAGGGGTGTTTTTGCAGCAAAATCCTATTTTTTTTTCCTTTTCTCTAGTTTAGTTCCCACTGAGATTCACATTCTGTTCTTTATGCTTAACCCCTAGCGGCTTGGGAAAGTGCAAAAGTTCAAGGGAAAACGGTTTTGACAGCTATGGCTTGTTTGGGTGGCTCACTGCCCACGGGAACACCACCCTGGGGAAACGGGTGTTCACATGACCCAACAACCCATCATAGGTTGTCATGTCATGTGAACCCACTCAAGGTGTTTGCTGTGAGAGGATTCCCTTCACTAAATTTAAGTGCAGCAAAACACCAGGAAACTCTTGAGGCTGTCTATGGGTGTGGTTTTGAACTATACTAGAAGCTGGATGAGACATAATCACATGGCTTCTTCAGAGAGGTTCTGATTACAGCTATCTGGGTAACAGAACAAGAATACTGACCATCCAGCAGTTCTCTCTGCAATGGTCATGATGATATTGACTCCTGCAGCCGGTGTTTGTTGACTGGGGACCTGCATTTTAAGAATTCCAGTCCTCCACCAGTCTAAAGGTGCAGATATTTGTAGTCCGGCTCGCTCCTCCTTCAGAAGGGCGATTTCATAATGTCTGAGATTCCTAAGTGCAAAATGCCCTTCTTTTTGGATTTTGTTTCAGGGTTGCTCCCTCACTTTTTAGTTTGTTTTGATTGGAGATGGCATACATATACCCTTCTTTCTTCACCAACTCCTTCTATTGGTCAAATTATTATTTTTATATGAACTATAAACAACTCACATAATCACAATATATAGGCATGCTGATAGAAATTTACAGGGCATTTTCCCCTGGAGGAAAACACAATATAAACGCATTATACAACCCAATCCAGTACTATATTTTGACCGTGATTGATCATAGGCACAAAGCCAAAATTAAGATAAGGGAGACAATTATAGCATAACCAGAGCTGATTGGGAGAGGGCCTGAATGGGACACCCAACATCACCTGGATGGGACACCCAACATCACCAGGCAGGGCTAGCCCTGAAACCTGGACCGCCATTTTGGCCAGCAGTGTCTAAATCCTGGGCTAAATAGGCCCAAGCTCTGACTTGTACAAGGCAGCTTCCTATCTTGGCCAGGGATTGGGAGGATGAAGAAAGCTTCATGGTATCTTTGTTATACAAATGTGAATAAAATTGTGTAACACTGAGTGAAAAGGGGATTAGTTTACAGCTAATTTTAAACTAATAAATATAAATATCTTGGCCAAGGAGTGCTACTAAGAAGAAATAAAGGCAAAACCAGAAAACTATGACAATCAGCCACACAATATCAAAGACCGTGTGGTGAAAACAATTGAAACTCAGATCCATGTGCTGATGATTAAGAAAGACAGCGATTACGTGGGGCAAGCAGAAGCATCATGCCACAGATACCCATTTTATCAGGGGAGAAACAAGTGAGTCGTCTTCAGGGCTGACCTGTGGCTCCTAGCAGGCACGAGGCAACTGATATCTGCCTAGTATGTTGTGAGCCGCCCCGAGGCTTCGGCAAATGGGGCGGCATAGAAATGTTTTAAATAAATAAATAGTATGGGATTTTGGACAACTTCCATCAATCTTTGCTGGGGCTCATGGGAGCCAAAGCCCAAATTAGTGGACAGGCAAATGCTGCACCAGACTCCTACTTACGTGGAGCACAGAAGCTGGAGGCCACCAGGTATGGACTACGGCTGGATCCCTCCCTGGAATGCAGCCCTCTTCTGACTGTTGGACTCCTTCTCATGCTCAGCCCTCACTTAGGAAGTGAGCCCAACCAAGAAGTTGTTTGCAAATGCTTCAGAATCTAGTTGCACAACTGCAACCTTCTTCCCCAGCACATGTTGGGGCCGCAAGTCATGTGCAGAAGAGGGATGCCACCTGCGCAGCATCCCCATGGGCAAATGTGCAGCCTGCTTTCCAGAAGGTGGGACTCCCAGCCGTGAGAATGCTTCCCAGAGTCTGGGGAGCCAAGCTTGGGGCATCCGACACTCCTACTCCCAAAAAGGGTTCCTCACACATCCCTACTGTGGACCCCACTCCTGATATCTCAAAGGATGTTGTCCTTGTTGCTTCCATGCATTTGCCCTTCACATGAATGGCTAGCACTTGTACACTTGCTATTTATGGACAACACGTATGTGCCACTCCACAACAAAAGTTTTCTGAGCAGCTTACAGTAAATGAACACAAAAATAAGTAAAATGCAAAACAGAATGTAAAACCATTTAGTCAAAAGCAATCCACAATGCAGGAACAAAACAGAATTCACAGCCACCCAAAATTTAACACACTGATTTGAAAATGGAGAGGCCCAGCATGCCCCATCTGTCCGCTAAGTCTTTCATCTAACAACAGGGGACAAGATAGGATCCACATGGTCTTTCATAGAGTCAGACCAGGAAAGGATCTTGAAGGTCATCCAATTCCTTGCTCAGTATAGGATCCGCAACTCCAAGCAGGCTTGGGATGACAACTTCCGGCATTCCTGATCATTGCTCATGCTGGTTGGGGGTGAAGGTGGAAGGTAAAAGTCCCAATTACATGGTAGCTTGGAGAAAATGGAACTACCACATTCCTGACGGATGACTAGCCAGTCTCCACTGAAACACCCCCAGCAAGGGGGAACCTACCCACCACTGCCAGAGGTAGGTTGTTCCTAAAGTTTTCCTAATGTTTAGCCTCATTCTGCTTCCTGATCCTCTGGGGGGAGGGGGGGAGAAAATGAGTCTGCTTTCCCTTCCCCATGACAAACTTTCAGATACTTGAAGACCTTTATTGTGGCTCCTCTTGGCCTTTTCTTTTCCAGCCTAAATATGCCTAGCATTTTCAATCATTACTCATAGGACTTGATATCCAGATGTTTCACTGTACTGGTCACCCTGGTCTGCACACGCTCCAGTTTGTCAATATCCTTCTTGAAATGTAGCATCCTAAGCTGGACACAGCAGATCAGAGGTCCCGTGGAAGTATTTGAATTATTGGCTGTTTTAGAAGTCACATGGTGCTGCTGGCACATATTCGTATCAGGCTTCCCACCATCATCTGCAATCTCTAGAACCTTCTCACATTTACTGATACCAAGTAGGGTCTCTTTCCATGCAATACTTACGCCTTTGAATGCAGGGCTTGACACTTATTTCTCCCCATTTCAATGTATCAGTTTCAGGCTAGCGCTTCAAACTCCGAAGACCATTTTAAGTCTTGATTCTGCCTTCTATTGTATTAGCTATTCCAATCAGCTTTGTGACATCTGCAAATTTGACAAGCCAACCCCTCTGTGAGCTCATCTAAGTCATTTATAAAAGTGGTGAACAGCATTTGTCCAACTGCAGTTGTCTGGCACCCTGCCTGTTCTCTGAGTGTGTTCATAGATGAAACATGCAGTTTCAATCTTGTAGTGACGTGAGTTGAGGACTCAGATATAGTAATTAAAAATCTTCACTCAAAAAGAAACTCACAAGAAAACTAGGCCTTGGACTGGCCATTGTTTGCATCAACTCAGCCAATACTCATGATCTACAAAGTGGGTGGACAGCAGATGGCCTGAAGCCCACATGTGTCACCCAGTCCTTTTTTTTTTTTTTTAAAGCAGCCCCGGCCTCCTGCAACGCATAACAGCTGTGGGGTTTTGAAAATGGCTTGGCACAAAAAAACCACATTTTCGCTTCAGAGGTGAAGGATGAACCTGCATGCAGCTTCATGCTCCCCAGAAACATGCTCCCTGCACACCTGGCTCTAAAATAAAAATGTGGTGGGTTTTTGGTGGCCTGTGCGGGGAGAAGCTTCAAGGCTGGAAAATTGTCCCTGAACCCTCTGAAACTGCCCCCTCCTAATCAACAAGCATGTTTGGCAGAATGGCAGTCTAAAAATACCATGGTTAAATAAACCAAATAAAAAATAAAACACTGATTTGATTTCTTGTCAGAACCTCAAGTACAGAAATGCTCTTCTTTAGGGAGGTTCCGTGCTCTTTGTTTCTGTTGCTAGAAAAACATATAATGATTACCAATCGACTAACTTTTTCATTTCTTTGAACAAATAAATAAAGCAAAAATGCTTTTAAGGGCCATTGTGTCTTTAGTATTCCATTCCCTGTTTTCTAGCTCTGAGAAAGTTATATTATGCCTGTTTTATTTATTTTGTTTGTTTTGCCAGTATCAATATTTTTAGTGTTACTTCTAAGAGGAAAAGAGACACCCGAACAAATAGTTTATCCTGACTTTGTTTATTCAGGCAGCCTACCCCTGTTGATACAGAATCTACCTCTCCGCAAATTCTTGAAATTACCATTCATTTTTTCAAAGACTGAACCTCTTAGAATCCCAGTTCAATACAAACTGTTTGCAGCATTCTGAAGTATTACTGTTATCTAAATATTCAGCTCAGCCAGAACCCTACCCAAAATAAGCCAAAGACTCGGGGTGTTCAGCTTTCTGAGAAACATCATGAAAAGATTTTGAAAATAAATGCGAACTAAGGAATAGTAAGTAATTATGAACACTGTTGTTACTTCAAGCCCCAGGCTGTGATTCAAGAAGGAGAGTAGATGAGAGAGTATGTACAAAGTTTTGACATGCTATCAGGTGTAGAGAAAGCATTTCGCTAAAGTACAGCATTTTCTAGATGTAGAACATTTGTTCAGCAACTTCACAGGTCCACAAAAAAGGGAGTAGGGACTAAGCGCTATCAGACGGAAATATACAATTTGCAGCGAATATGTATACGACATGCAACAAACCTTATCTATAGGTTGTGATTTTCTAGAACAATTCCTCTATTTTTAATTTCACAGGGTTAATTAATAGTGAGTCAGATCCAGGAAAGTATGGGCACGTAACTCCTATTAAAATAGTACAGAAATAAAGCATATTTTTCCAATGGAAGTGCTTAATGCTAACCAGCGCTTTTTTTGTAAAAAAAAAAAAAAAAAAAAAGGTGCCGGAACTCACGTCTTGGGGTCACACTTTTACACAATGGTCACCGCCAGCAGTCAGCACTCAGCGTGTAACCACACGACTGACCCCAAGCCGAGCAGCGCCCTCACAATCAGCGGCAACAATCAGCACCGACACACAAGCAGCCCGCAGGCACTATGTTAATGATTTTTGCCGCCGATCTGCTATGCCCAACAGGGCGATTCACAATCACTTGGAAAAATCCATCAAAAAAAGGTGCCAGAATGCCGTTCCGGTGCGTTCTATGACAAAAAAAGCCCTGATGTTAACAATAAAAAGGAGTCGTGCCACTATTCTCTCTTTTCTTCCTTTACAGACATCTTCTGGTAAGAACAAAGGTGAACAAAGTGGTGGAAAAACATGGGAGAGCTACAAGCCAAAGACAATGTTGTATGGACTTCCTGTAAAATTCTGTGAAAATTGGTCACACTGATTTAGTTCCCATTGATTTCAATACGAACTTTTTCTGGATCAGGTCCATTGTTTCCCCAAAAATCCATGGGCCAATTCAAATATACAGGAAATGATGTGACAACATCACTTTTGTTTCTTCGAACACATCACTGTAGAAAATGGCATCCCTCATTACACCTTTTGCCCTTGACTGGCTTTCTCTGTACTTTTGTACTGGTTCTAAACAGCATAGGGTCAACAATGTGTTCATGAAACTGTCCAGATATTATGGGATTCCTATTATTCTGGCCTTAGATGCATTTTAATTTCTCTTTTAACATCTTCAGTGGTCTCAAGTAAGTCCCAGCAGGCCATGCAGATCGTTTTCTGTGTAAAATAAAGAATTTCCCACAGAGGTTGTTTTCCTTTTCTAGTCATCCTATTGTACTCAAGTCAGCTGATATCAGCTGTGGATGGGAATGATTTTCCAACGGTATTTATAAAGTTAAGCAAGTTTTGTTTGCTTGCTTTGGTTCTTCTAAAGCAAGCGAGCGAGCAAACGAGCGAGCGAAACCGACAAAGTCCTGGGAAAGCAAGCCCACTAAATCAAAAAGGCATTTGTATTCAGTCTAGAAGACAGTATGCTCTTGGATCTTTGGCATAAATAGGTTTAGGGTTTAACTTAAAAATAGCAAGACTTTAGAGGAATGATGGATAAGGAGAGAACTTAGTATGACAATGATGGCACAAGGGCACAACCCGATAGTCCCCCCGTATGGTCCTGAGGATTCTCCGGAGTTCCAGCTTCAAGAGCTGAGACTCTGGAGGCCAAGCTCCTGATCTGTCCCTCCCAGCCAGGGCAGGAAGAGCCTTACCAGCCCCTTCCCCAGGTGGCAGCAGAGCCTGGGGAGAGGAGGGGCACTCGGGGAGGAGGCCGGGAGCTTGCGGTCCCACTGCTCCCATTTGGCAGCCCAGCCTGCTGTCGTCCTGCTCCCAGCATGCAATCTAGAGGGCGTGAGGTGCTGTGGCGGTGGCAGAGACGGCCACTCCAGTGCTGTGCCTGCCACTGGATGCTGGCAGGCCTCTTTCGCCGCTTCCATGCTGTGGGGGTTACAGGACTGCACACTCCTATGCCCGAAGTAAGATCAACTGTAGTTCTACTGAGGCGTGATATTGAAGAGGCATCTGACATGCGACTGAGTGCACCAAGCAGCGGCAGCCCCAGCTTTGTGCATGCTGGGCAGCCTCAAGCTTTGCACAGCACCTCGATGCATGCCAGGACCCCACAGGGGGCCATGGCTGGACACCACATGGAGGTCTTCAGGTAGACAGCCATCTGCAGAGAGGCTACTCACACACACTACGCCGGGGATGGAGTGACTTGCTCAGGCCCCCGTTTGCATCTGTATATTAGACTTCCTCTTAAATACTGCTACTCTGGACATTGCCCTGAACATTGCGACTCTTGCTCTCATTTCCTTGAATCACTTTTCCTTTTTCTTCCCAATGGCTCGCTTGAGACCATATAACAGGGGTGTCCAAACTTTTTGCAAGGAGGGCCAGATTTGGTGAGGTGAAAATGTGTGGGGGCCAATCATTCAGCCTGACATTCTTTGAACCATTAACATTAAATGCAAATGAACTATTTTATGAAAGACTAAACAAATAACTGCACTAACGTGAAGGGTGATACTGAGATCTCGACTGCATTATATAGGCCAGGTCTGGCTCAAAAACAGTGTTTTGATGCGCAAGATGTCACGCAGGTGAAAGTCACTTAGTCTCGTCCTCACGCGGTTCTTGTTAATGTTCATAACCGAGCATGTCTTCTCGCACAAGTATCTCGAACCAAACAAGCTCAGCATTTTCTTAGCAAATGTTCGAATCTCTTGGAACCTGTCTTTATCCAGCTAGCGGTAAAAGTTGACAAGAGGGAGCTGTTGGTGCCGACTGCGACACTCGGCGTCACACTGCAGCTCAATGAGCTCCAGCTGCAGGTGGTCTGGAGTGTCATCAGGGTCCACAGAGAAAGGAGATGAAAAAAGTGTGATCTCCTTTTCAATAGCTGCAAAATCCCGAAAGCGCTGTTGAAACTCCTCAGCCAGAGATGAGATGCCTGCTTCATACCTCCTTATTTGCGCACTCATATTGTTCTGTGGAAAACTGGTCATTATTTCCTGCAGCGATGGGAAATGTGTGGTATTGGGCTGCGTTTGTGACAGGTGCCTTTGGAAAAGTAGCAGCTTGGTCCCAAAGGCTTTGATATGTGAGTACAGTTGGCTTACCACTGCATTTTGCCCCTGAAGGCTCGTGTTCAGCACATTCAGATGTCGTGTTATTTCAACTAAAAATCCAAAATCAGCCAGCCAAACAGGATCAGATAGCTCTGGCATCGGTTGTCCCTTTTTTGCCAAGAATTGCCTGATTTCCTCCCTAAGAGAGTAGAAGCGCTGCAGTGCAGACCCCCGACTGAGCCATCTTACCTTGTTGTGATACGCAACATCTCCGTATTCAGCCTGGATGTTGAGTAGAAACTGTTGAAACTGACGGTGGCACAGAGCTTTGGAGCGAATATAATTAATAGCCTTCATCACCGGTTTCATAACATGATCATATTTCAGATGTTTGGCACAGAGAACTTGTTGGTGAATAATACAGTGGAGTTATATAGCTTTGCCTCCTTCTTCACTGACTTTGTTACAGATTAGGGTTGATAATCCACTTTGCTCGCCAGCCATGGCAGGTGCGCCATCCGTAATAATCCCAGTGACTTTATTCCATGTAGTTTCATGTCATCTATGGTGGAACAAACAGAAACAAATAAATCTGTTCCTCTTGTTTGGTCCTTAAGGCTCTGGAGGTCAAGTAGCTCTTCACTCATGTTCATGTCATTGTCCACTCCTCTCAAAAAAATCAATAACTGAGCAGTGTCAGATGCATCTGTGCTTTCATCGCAGGCTAACGAAAAAAAGTCAAACTCCACTCCTTTTGCCTCTAACTGTCTCTTAATATCAGATGAAACGTCTTCAATTCTCCGTACCACAGTGTTACGAGCCAGGCAAACATTGGCAAACTCTTGCTTCTTCTCAGGACAAATTTTCTCCACCATTTTCATCACGCAGTCTTTAATAAATTCACCCTCAGTAAAAGGTTTGCAGTGCTTGGCAATCAGCGTTGCCACCTCGTAGCTCGCCTTTGTGGCATTTTCATTTGACTCACGGGCTCCTGTGAAAAAGCACTACTGTGCCGTTAAAGCAGCTTCCAGTTCCTTCCATTTTTCGCCGTGTTTGTTCCCAGTTAGCTTGTTCTAGTTAGCATGTTTCGTCTGGTAGTGCCTCTGGATATTGAATTCCTTGAAAACAGCCACAGTCTCTTGGCAAATTAGGCAGACACAGTTGTTTCGTATTTCAGTGAAAAAATACTCCAATTTCCACTTGTCCTGGAAGCGGCAGCCCTCGCTGTCAACTTTCTTTTTTTTAGTTACAGTCGCCATTTTAGAAATGGGCACACAAGCCTTGTGTCACAAGGGTCACGCGGCGAGAGTGCTGACTCAGGTCTACTGCCATCTTCTGGTGAAATATAACCACCAGCCCTGAAGGAGCGGGAGGCAGCAGGGGACAGCTGCGGGAACTGCTGTGCGGTGAAGGGAAATACGCCGGCCGGCGGGGATGAGTGACAGGCTGAGCTGGCGGGGAGAAGAGACTGTGGGCCGCTCGAAATTTGAAAATGGGCCGCAATTGGCCCCTGGGCCAGAGTTTGGACATGCCTGCCATATAAAATGAGAGCATTTTCTCCTGTCTCCATAGTAACAAGCCACACTTACTCCAACTCCACCTCCCTCCCTACTGGGCCACCCACATAAGAGTTCCTGCAAAGTTTATAATCATGAAAGGTGAAGACAGAGAAGGAAAGCACAGAGTTGAACCAAATCTTGAAAGCAGTCCACTGAGTTCATGGGGTATTTAGTCCAATAACCAAATTGCAAAGTCAAAATGTATTGATTGGTTGGTTGGCTGGCTGGCTGGTTGAAGAACCCCTATCTCACCTTTCCATGAAATATCATAATAATTTGAGGCAGCTTCCATCATACCATATTTAAAATTTTATCTAATAATCAATGCTCAAAAAGCCATCACTGTGAGAACTATCAGACTGAAGAAACAATCAGAACATAGACCTACAGTTACAGAGGTGCACAGCTGGGCCAAGAGTAGTCAAAGGAGTTCTGCCCCCAAACCTTCTCAAATGTCCATGTTTGGAGCAGTCACCCGAAACCATGACGGCTAAGGGACCCCATCTGGCCAGGTGCTCCATACAGTGGCAGCCACTGCAAAAAGGATCCTCCGTGTCCGTGTGCCCGACAGCCAAACTAAGTGCTCCATGGTAGTTTCGTGACTGGATTTGCCAATGTTTCGATATTTACTTTTTTGAGGCAGCTGATGCTCCGATTTTATCAGTGAAGCAGTGCCTCAGAGTGGCTGTTTAACCCATCTTTAGCTGTGAGTCAATATGGAGGAGGAGGAGGAGGAGGAGGAATCTACCTGTTCTTTATTTCGCCGATCCAAAGAGTGCTCCATTCCTGAAACTATTCTCTCAAATGCAACTGTGTTTACTCTCATGTGGGTAGCGACTATGGGGCTGGGAGAGTAGCAGGACTAATTAAGAAAACTGGGGGGAGAAATAAGCTCCCCAGACTCAGGACTGTTTTCGTGATGCACTTGGGCCACATTTTTCATATACACAAAACACAGTTTTGGAAGAATGGAACCCTTTCATCTTAGACTAGACAGAGAAAATCATCACATGGCAAGCACATTATGACTGGTGTAGGTTAGATCATCTGTACAAATAATCTAAAATAAAATACATTCACCCTAATATGTAAGAGTCATGCTAATGAGGTCTATTAAGAAACAAAGTATTTTCTGCATAAAGCAAGGAGGGCGATCACATTTGAAAAAGCATCTTTTTTGTTTGGTCAACTCTGTAGCCTGAGAAGTAAGTTTGCCCACCTAACTCTAACCCTAACGCAGAACTTTTAAAGCCATTGAGCAAGAGAGAGAGGAGTTAGTTTCTTCATGATGAAGATTCTACCAGTTGCTAGAAGGTACATGGGCAGAAATTATAATTCTTTAATACTATACTTAGTAAAAATGGTTCCAGCCTCCATCCACAGCTGCATCCTTGGTCTCCTTAGGAGCTTTTCTACCGAGGCATTTACTGAACACGTGTACCCCAGCTCATGGTTGTTTTAGCTGATTTAGCCAACACGGTGACCCCTCCAGTTTTGCTTCTGTTTCTCAAGAGCACTTTCCATGAGCTTTTTTCTTTTTCTTTTTAAGAGCAGGGAATGGAAGGGCATCAACAAATGCTGCCAATGATGCAGGGCATTCACAGTAAATGTCTCATCTAAAAGCACCCCAAGAAAGCACTTTATCTTTAGATGCACTTTAGTCCTTCTAAGGTAAAGTACCAAAAAGTAAAGGATTTCTCAGAATTTTCTTTATTTATAGTCCACAAGGAAATGCAAGCAATATTAGAACAGGCTTCTTTCCATTCCTTTTCTAGCACATCCAGACCAAAGTAGTTTCCCATTGGAACATCTCGCTTGTTCTTTTGTTTCATTCAGCTGCATGGTAAAATAAGATGCTGCAAATGCAAGAAATAAGGTCCATTATATCTACAGATCAGGCATCGAAACAACGGAGTTTCAAACAGGGTAAATTGGCTAGATACTCGTTGAAGCAAAACATAATTGTTTTGCCATAAACTATGGATCTGGAAAGACTCAGAAACAGCCAGTGTTCCAATCCTTCCATAAGCTCTTGGTATAATTGGACTTTGCTCTAAACGGAAATCATTTTTCAGCTTTCTTCTTACTTAAGCTGACACTTTTTGCTCTGCTTTTGCCTTAATAAAGGTCAAGGCCGGAACACATGGTGTCCCTTTTGCTTAGAATGCCTGGCAAGAATGAAATAACACACCAAATGCCAACTCACCACAGGGAGCCTCTTCGGAGGACCCCTGGGCACGGCCCGCCGCTCCAACACCACAGCCAACCGTATGCCTGCTTGCCTGGGGAGCGGGGCGACTTGCTCCTCCTTCACAGGGCCTGCGCACGAGTTGCAGGAGGAGGTCACGGGACCTCCATGGGGAGACCAGAAGCAGGGCCAATCAGTGTGCGGACAGGTAGAGGGAGATGCGGTGTTGGGAGGGCAGCTAGTGCAGTAAGGGGAATGCTGCCCAAGTGTTGTGTCCTCCCCCTCCTCACAGCCGCCGTTTGGGGTTGCCCGATCAGCCTGCCCTTCAGTCTGCTGATGCTCCTTTTAAAGATCAGATCCGATTTTATAAATCAGACCTTCCCCATCCATGATTTAATAGCAGATGAGGCAGCTCTCCTGGTATGTGTAACCAAGACCTGGGCGGGTAAACGAAGAGGCGTTAGCCTCTCCTAGTGCTGCCCACCAGTATACTTGGCATGGCATCAGGGAGGACTGAAGAGTCAAGCAGTGCGGGTTCCACCTCTCTCTGCAGGTTCCCTGTCCATTGGACTCCTGGTGTTGGGCCAAAGGGACAGCTTGGGGATTCTTCCACCTGCACCCCAAATTTCTCCCTACCTGAATTGATAGCGCTTGTTTCTGCTGGAATGTCGCATTCCCTACGGCTGTCGTCCAGGGGATATTAGCATCCATGCTGAGAGCATCCTATCCGGGGTGGCCCAGGATCTCATGGCATCCAGAAGAAGCGTGGGACTGTGCCAGCCTCTCATTGATGCAATGCATGTAGCGGGACACACTCTGGATTCCCATTTTTTCCAAGCAGATACAGGGGTAGTGACCTGAAGGGAAGATTTTAAATCAGCTGCTTTGCCATGGTCAGATCACTGCCTGCTGAGAATTGGACTAATGGTAACTTGCTTCTCTGCAGGCGTGCAAAAGCTATTCAGATGGTTCACAGCTGGAGGCTGATGGAACCAGAGTTTCCAGAGATATTTGGGCTCTTCTGACTGATACAGCTGGCATTCCTGTTGAACCCCTGGAATACAGGGATGACCCAAGTGGTTAACACCATCACTCCTAAATGCTCTTTCTGTAGTAGAGCTGATAGTGATGAAACAAAACAGGAAATGGCTTGAGTGTAGATGGAGGAAAACTCACAGTGAATGCAGTTGGGCCCTGTTAGGTATATTTGGGGGCAGTGAAAATGGCACAAAAACAACATCTTACTGCCTCTGTTTAGTACTTTCTTTGATCCCCAGTGGAGCTCTTTAAGGTCACCTCTAAAGTGCTAGAAGAGAGAACTGAGCACCATGAGGCTAGTCTCAAGCCCCCTCAGCCAGCCTGCTGCCTTGATGTGTGGGGCAGGTGATATTCCATCTCTGAAGGAAAATTGAACTGCCAGCCCAGAGAGGAAACCATCTTGTCCTTTCCTTCAGCAAACAGAACATCCTGGACTGGCCCTGTTCCATACTCATTCTTCTAAAGTCCAAGCAGGGCTAATGACATGAGTGAATATGTATTATGTATTATTGTTGCATTACATCTCTATACTGCCTGTAACCCAAGCTTTCTGGGAGGTGCACAACATTTAAGGCACCCATCCAGATTTCAACCAGGCCTGACCTTGCTTAGCTTGCAAGATTAGGCAGGTTCGGGCACCTCAGGCTAAACGGCTAACAGAGGAGCAAGGGGTCTGTGGAGGGGTCTATTTCCTTCCTTAAATAGAGGGCCTTCCTAAAGGTACCTAACAGAAACAGTATCTGGTTGTGCAACGTATTGGCAGGGGATGCAGAACCTCTGTCTAGGGCAGGGTGTGGGGGAAGAACACCATGTGCTTCGTATCAGGACTGATTTATACGAGCAGGTGCTGGACTTCCTTTTGGCAGCCCAAATCAGAAGTTGAAATAAGAAAGCAGTTGTCTGAGAGATCTGCTCTGGGCCTCCTCCCAATTAAACTGATCATGATAATAACCACAGCTCCTTTCGGATGTTCTTGCAACAGCAGTTTTGGGGAGCAGACAGGCCTTTTTTATTCTGCTCTGATGGCTCCTGAAAGTTTCCCCTGGACAGACAAAAGGCACAGAGGACGGAAAAGAAGTCCTAAAGTGCTTGCGTGGACGAAACCCGGGAAGAATTTTGAGTACTTTCAGAGGTGGAAGAAGAGATCACCACAACTTGAGATCTAGCAACAGGCCCGCTAAAGCTTGGGCAATTGCCTTGATCCAGTTTTCAAGCTTATTTGACTGTCCTGCCTACTTCTCTGGAAGGAGCAGTGATCAAGCCGATATCCTCTGCAACAGGCAGAGAGCTCATGTGAACCTTGATCAAGGCAGAATAATTCTCCTGCTCAGCTGTGGGGGAACGCATATGCTGCTCCAGCAGCTGACCAATCCCGCACCCCATTCCCACGGGGAAGTGGTGTTCCAGCCCTTCACTTTGCCGATGTGCCCATAGCAGCCCCATGTCCCTGTTACAAGTACAGTGTGGGAAGCTGCCTGCAAAATGGGAGCTGCATCTAGGAACACTCAGCTTGATCTTGCAGCTCGGAGGGCACCCACAGAGACCTCAAAAACGAGCAGCCACATCCTGGCTATGGCACACGTCTCCAATGGACCTGCATTCCCTGTTGACGGGCTTGTGTGGCCCTTTGGAGTCTGGGGAGGGGCATTGCAGACAAGGTATTTATTATAGATTTCTCACATTGAAATCCATCCTGATCTATTTAACAGTGTTAAATACAAGCTCAGCTAACAGAAGAACTGCACACTCACACGTTACAAGGCCAAGGGAAACAGCAACTGTTCAAACCAGCAAGCAAACAAAAATATAACCATCAAGTCACACAAAAAACATCTGAAATACTGAAAGGTTGCTAACAATGCTTGGACAAAGAGAAATGTTTTCACTTGGTGCTGAAAAGGAAGCCAAGTATATCTTTTGGGCGGGCACTCCAAGCTTGGAACATCAATGCAGACAAAGCCCTCTCCTTTGTAAAATAAAATAAAATAAAATAAAATAAAATAAAATGGGCCCCCATTGCAGCTAAAGTGAGCTTCATTTGAGTCCAAATGCAGCACAATTAAAGCCTTAAACCGTGCACCCAGTTAACATCACAGGAGCTGGGGATAAGTGCAACTGACCCCAGTTTGGCTTCATCAATGTACCATCAATGCACAGGGCTGGGGAGCTGAGGTGAGGAGACCACCATGAGCAGCCATGTCCCCCTTGTGATGTGGGACCCAGCATGGTCCACAAGGCCCAGCTCTCCCTCTCATGAGATGTGAACACCTAGCTAGGGCTTCATTTTTACTGAACTGTGTCCCTAAAAGACACTGGGCTGGTCTACAAGTAACAGATTGGATTATGGGTAGCAAGAGCCCTGGTAGCAAAACAAGGTTGTCTGTGTTATGCCCATGCTCTAAACAGTGTTGGCTGTTGGGTAATATAGAGGTTAAAATAATAAAGAAAATGATGATGAAGATGAAGATGATGACGATGATGATGATCACAACAACAATGAACAACCTAAAAAAAGAGTTTATGGTTTCTCATCAAGTTGTGAACTTGGGTTGTTCATACTTAACAACCCATAGTTAAATCATAGTGCAGTGTTCATATGACAACTGATGATTCAACAACAACCCACAATTCAATGACAATGATACTTTACTTGCACTGTGTATTGTCACTATGTGCAGACCAGGTGGATGTCAAAATAAGCAGCATATCTTTTCTTGTAAAAATCCAAAATACCTATAATATCAAGCTTTCTAATATAACACTTCCTTTCTTTGACTGAATTCAGGCACATTCTTCAGTTCAAATTTACAGTCATTCAGGAAACACAACGGTAGAGTTCCTTTGTGCCTTTGCCTAGCAACCAGTCCACTTGGAGACTGATGCTCTGAAGAATGGCAGTTTCATTAACAAAAGGAATTATAAAAGCCTTTCCTCCTTCTAAATGTGCTTTGCCCACCACTGCCGATGACAGTGCCGGAAATGAAAAGCAGGCAATGTTCATAAGGAAGTCCACAGGTGATGTTTAACTCTCTTTTATTTGTGCTGCCATAGCTAGATCGCAGTGCTGTATGAATGACCTAATCCTCCATGAAGTCATCAGTCATTTCAAAAACAGTTCAATAGTGTGCTATTTTTACTGATCCGCATTTGGTTTAGAAGACCCACACCAGAGAAAGTCATATTTTAAACCCACTGCATTTAGAAACAGTAAACTCACTTGTACATCATAGACTTATAGGTTTAAGATTGCATTCAGCTCCTGGGCCCATGGTCCATCTTGCTCAGAAGTCTTGGGGGCTGGCAGACCTCCCCAGAGATTCAGAGAGGGAGTTTCACCCAGCCTTCACTGGAGATGCCGGGGCTGGACCTGCAGCCTTTGACATACAGAGCAGGTGTGCTGCCACCAAGCTACAGCCCTCCCCTGCCTTGGTGCAGTACAGACTTGAGGAGAGTGGCGCCTGTATTGTGGGAGCAGCGGCAGGAAGGATAGTAGGCGGTGGAAGACAGTTGACTGTAGCGATGGGCACATCAGTCTATTTCTGGCCCATGCCAGTTTGGCATATATTCAGTCGTAAGTCTGTTCTGTCCAATTTTGGTACAGTCTATAAATCGAAAATAAATTGCACTGAAATCCACATTAGTTTTCCATACACAGATTTCCCTAACACAGAAAAGAGCCTTCGGACCTTCCCATTAGTTGTGGAATTGCAAATTTGCTTGAAAAAGCAAACTAATAAGATTTTTTCCCATTCGTAACATATAGTAGCAAAAGAGGAGTTTAGAACTTATTTTGGATCTAGGTTTTGCTCTGAGAGGCATAATAATAAAAGATGGAATACAGACCTGTCCCTACCATTGAACCCCTCGACTGGAGAATGGAACCAACCTGATATTTCTGCCAGCAGTGCTGCTCTGAGGCCAGGAACCATACAGATGTTTGCTTTCCCCCTTTCTTTTGCCATGGAGATGGTTCTAGGAGGGAATCAGTCAGCTATATCCCCTTCCAAACCATCTCCTAATTGTCTCTGTTTCCAGGTTTCCTAGATATTCTCCTTTGTCTTCAGTTTGCAGACACATTAGTAGAGATTTTCAAGCACTGATACTGTATTCTTTTCTTAGAATAAGGCTGAAGTGTTAGATCATATATTCAACCTCAGCTCTGGCATGCCCATTTCTAAAGGAGAAAGCAGGCAATTGCTTCCTTTTCAGGCATTCTGGACTGGAAGAGGACAAAGGTTTGAGGAGGACTTCCCCAGCCCCACCCCTCTCTGCTATCATGCTCACAGCCTTCTAAGTATGGAGGGTGAAGGTCTGAAGAGGAAGGCAGCTCCGGAAGCTCCTGCACAAGCCAGAACAGACTTCCTCATACAGGCAATTCCGCATGTGGTTAAGAACATATGGAGAGTTCTGCTGAATCAGCTCAAAGGCCTATCTAGGCCAGCATTCCAATTAGACCATGGCCCACCAGTTGCCAGTGTCCATAGGATACGAGGGCAATGGCATCCCATCATGTTCTGCAGCATCATGTGCCAAGAGCTTCCCTGTCTCTGATACTGGAGGCGCTATCTGACCATCATGACAAGACCAATGGTCTTATGCCCTACACAGCATTCCTCACACGAAGGGCTTTCAAGTCCGTCTTTTGTTAGCAGCGTGGGTTTTCGACCACTTCAGTTGGCAATGCCATCGTTTTTTATATTCACATTTTGGTGCGTGTTGTGTCCTGTCTCTGGAGGCTTCGTGCAGTCTCTCTCTTACCATGCCAGGCAGTTTTCGTCAAACTATTCCGTGCCCTTCCTCTCTTTATCTGCTGCTCTGAAATGTTATATACACTTAGGCAGGGGAACCACTTCAGAAGCTGTTGATAGTGAAAGCATCCAGCAGCTGGGCAACATTTTCAGCAAGGTTTAGAGAGCTAGCTTAATATATTCTAGCTTAAGTTGAAGATAAACGTTTATTTTAAGAGCATTTGTTAAGGGAAGGGACATAAAGTACCCCTTCAGATTTCAATATTATTCTAGGTTTTTGAAGTAATTGAATCTATGTTATCTAGATATTCCACATATTGAAATATGTGGAATTATATATAGATTGAAACCTGTGAAAATATAGCTTATGGCTCTTTTATGAACATGGCAATCATATATCATCAGTGAGGTTTCTTGTTTAAAAATGTCTTGTTGTCTAATGCTATTCTAAAACCTAATAGGAGGATGCAATTTTTTTTTAGCAAAGTGCTAATTAGTTCTGTCCTCCCACGGCTATTTACAAAGCAATCCTACACTCCCATTATATCACTGCACTGGCAAAAAAATCTGCCATATCCTAAACATTCTCATCCCAGAACAGGAGTGGAAAAACAATGCTGGAACCCCCCAGGTTCCATAGCAACCACACTTGTGTCCACCAATCATGGGTCAGTATGGCAGCATCCTGGAGATGGCACGGCAATGGCTCCGTCTCAGCCAGATGTGGGAGCAGCCAATGTCCTGTTAGGTCCTGCACCTCACCAGTAACACAACTGCCCAAATGTGACAGTTTCACAGCACCTCCCAGCTTCCACAGTGCTGGTGGGGAGACACCAGTAACCAAGAACAAAGGAAAATACCATGTCCAATGCCTTGTGCAGATACTGCACCTCTTGGGAGGGTCGCCTGCCCAAAGAGAATATGATCCTACATGAGTCAAGACCCACTGAGGGAGGAAAGGGGCCTTTTGCCAAGCAGGGGAACCAGGGCTGGAGCAGACTGTGGTCCTGCTCATTTCCTGAATGCCTAACCAGCAACAGTACCAAGTCACGGAAGCATGTCACATCATGGTTGCGTTGCGATGCAATGTTTAAAATTCATTGTTGTTCTTCAATTGTTCCAAATGTTTATATTATAAGTCAGCTTTGGGCCTATTTTGGACCCAGAGAAGATTCAAAAGGGGTGCATAAATAAACAATTGAGGAAAAGCACCTGGGACTCAACCAACACAGCAAACACCACCGGGCAGCTCCTTCCCACGCAGTCATACCAGCAACTGGGGCATGTCGACATCACAGAGAATTTGTCTTCTGGCAACCAGCATGAAGTCCTCACCCAGCCACACACAGTCAGGATGACATGGGCTGCAGAAAGAGCCCTGTCCTGACAAAGCAGCTCAGTTTTCGCATGCAGGCGGTCCCAGGTTCAAATCCTGGAGAGAAGCTCTCTCTCAGGTTGGGAAGAGGAGCTCCTATGCTCAGGCATTTCTGAGCTAGTTAGGGGAAGAGTTTCCTGAGCCAATGCCAGTGCTGTGACACCTCTCCTCCTAGCAACCCATGGGACCAGTTCTCTGCTCCTCTGCTTGATGGGCCAGCAGTTATTCCAGTTGGTCCACTAGCAGTTGTTGATGCACTGCCATTTTCAGGAAAATACCTCTTTGAGGTTGTTCTGTGGGGTCTGTGAAACTATTGCCAGGGCTGGCTTCCACTAGCAAGTTCACTTGGAGCAACAAGAACTTTTAGATTCTGAAAAAAGTCACTTCTGCATATTTGCATGAAAAAGATGCATGTGAATTTCTTCCCTGCTTTTTGGAGGAGGCTGGAAAGGATTGGGTGACCAAGCACTGTTTTTGTTAGCAATCGTGGACAGGAATGAAAGCTTACTAGGGACACGGCAGAGAAAGAGATTGATAAAGAGGAATTTGAAGAGGAGGGCAGAGGAACAGGAGGAAAGGCGGCGGAAAGGGGGGCTGCCACATACAGCAAGGAATGGATTCATCTGCCAATTTAGTCTGTGATACTTAGGTTTACACACCAATATGAAAAATCTTTCATTCCCATTTCTTTCATTACATTCCTTTTTGTGCACACAGTTGCCTAATATACAACTTTTTGCTTGCAATTTTCCTTGAGAATGGTTTTATATATTTCCCACCCTTCACCCCAGCCAATGTTCATATTTTTATGCACCATTTCCCCAGCTACATGCCTTTTTGTATGTGTGGGTTTTTTTTCTTATTGTGTGGGAAGGAGGTTATGGGACTGCACTGCACAATTCTGCAAAGTGCAAACACAAAGGGAAAATGAGTTCTGGTCCACACACTGACTCAGGAGGGGCAGATTAGATCAGTTCTGGTCAAAGGCGAAACCGGACAAAATCCTCCCCCATTGCTACAAAGAGCGGTTTCCCTGAAGCTTCGCCATGGACTGCAAAAAGCACGCCGTCTTGGAGAGGGAGCCCTTGGAGGAGAGCCGGAGAGCTGACCAGTGCAACTGTTGCTGAAGGGATGCTCACACTGCTGTCTCCACTGGGATGGGCAGCATTTGGATACAGTTTTCCAAGATGCTTCCACTTCCATATCCTGCATTCTGCAGTATTAAAGCAGGAGCCATGGGAGGAGCTACCAAAGCACAGTACACAACGCACAGAGAATTGTGGAAATGAGATAATTTCACCTCAAGGGAGAAATAAATCTAGCAATTTTCCATGGTGGGTTTGGCTAGTCTTTGAATCTACCCCACATCTGACTGATTGACTGGCTTTGCATGACACAACAACCAACTGTTGTTTGTTGTGGTTGGTTCTTCCCCATGTTTTGTGAACCTAGTTGCAGTGATCAACCATTGTGACTTACTGTTGTTGCCAACCATGAAAAGACAAGACCGCTTGCTCTCGGGTTGTTTGGACCACAGTTGTTTGTCATGACATCTGAACTAGGAAGGTCTACTCTACTGTTGGCAGTTCAAGAACCCTACAGAGTCATGTGCCGATTGGCAAAACAAGCAGCCACTCAGTCATCCGAGCTGCATTTCATGGGTCTACCAAGCAACACCGATGCCACTGCTCACTTCACCTTGATAGGCTTTCTCCTCCTAAAGAATGTAGCAAGAGAAGTATTCCAGTAGTTCTCAAACAGAAAGAAAGATCATTGTTGTATCTCGCTATAGGACCATTCCTTTAAAAGGGCACCAAGGATGGTGTCTTTAGGGCGGCACACAGAAGAAACTCTAAGGCAGGGCTATGTGAAGAATTAAGGTGGGAATCCATCAGATGCCCTGGGCTCAGCCCCACAGGCTCTGCCCTACTTTCTCGCCATTGTGAGTCTGACTTCCTGGTGCACCAAGCATCCACACAAGCGCCTGCCACAAAGGGAGCCTGCCCCAATGCTGCACTTGTGCTTCCAGCCTCTGTTCATGCTGCACATGCTGTGGAAGATTTCCAGACGCCTGCAAGCATTCGTGGACTTCCTCTCAGCTTGGCTCACTTCTGAAGGAAGGGCTATGCAGGAGAAGAAGTCCAACTGGCAGAAGAGGGCTGGATCCTGGGGAGGATCATCACTATTTATCTGTTATTAAAAACTTTTCTATCCCATCCCCTACAAATGTCTTGGGATGGCATATAATAAATGAGTAGAATAAAACAAATACCACAGCATCCAACAGTTAATATAATAAAACCCCAGTTAAAATCAATTATACATTCAAATAGAAGGAAAATAAAAAGGGTTTTGTCTGGTGTCAAAAAGAAAAGCAGGTTGCTTACCTGTAACTGATGTTCTTCGAGTGGCCATCTGTGCATTCACACATATGGGTTGCTGTGCCTGCGCAGTGCCTAGGCCGGAAGATTAGAAAGCTAACGGTTTTTGGCGGGAAAACTCCGCTCCCCTCCCCCTTTGTGGTATAAATAGAGCGGAGTGTCCGCCATTTTGCTCAGTCTTGAAGACCGCACGTTCGCCCTCTAGAGGTTAAAAATAAAGTAATGATAAGACACCATTATATTCCCACGGTACCGATGTGAATTATAGTATGATACCGAGAACAATCTCTAGTCAGCAATATAACTTCCCGGTACCGACGCCATTAATATTTCGGTACCGAAAAAAAAATAACCACCCAGCGACATAATCCAAATGGTACCGATGCAAATTATAGTATGGTACCGATGCAAATTATAGTATGGTACCGAGAAAAAACACGATATCCACTCACCGACACTGAGTGGGGCCGGCGGGTGGGTTGTGTGAATGCACAGATGGCCACTCGAAGAACATCAGTTACAGGTAAGCAACCTACTTTTCTTCGTCGTGGCCTCTGTGCATCACACATATGGGTGATTCGCAAGCTTACCAGATTCGGCAGAGGGAGGTGTCATCATCGAAGAACAGATGAGAGAACAGCTCTACCAAAAGAGCAATCCCGTCTGGCACATACATCAAGCCAATAATGCTTGGCGAAAGTACATGGACCAGCCCAGATTGCAGCTCTGCAGATGTCTTGCAACAGAACCCCTGCGGCAAAAGCAGATGAGATCGCTACTGCTCGTGTAGAATGGCCAGTTGGAGAGACAGGTAAGTCTATTTTCGATAGCTGATAAGCCGGGACAATAGTCTGGGTGATCCAATTAGAAAGTCTCTGAGTTGATATCGGTGATCCCTTTTTTTGCTCGGAGTATTTAACAAAAAGTCTATTAGCAGTACGAAAAAATTCAGTGCGGGTTCTGTAAAAGGCCAAGCAACGGCAAACATCAAGCGTGTGTAAAGCACGTTCTATCGGGGGCGACAGCGATGGAAAGAAAGCTGGTAGAACTATATCCTGATTCAGGTGGAACGATGTGGCCACTTTGGGTAAAAAGGAGAAATCCATTCGAAGGACAACTTTTTCCTTATGGAAGTTCAGAAATGGTGGATCTATGCGGAGAGCACAAAGCTCGCTAGCTCTTCGTGCTGATGTAACCGCTACTAGAAAGGCAGTTTTCCATGACACCAGGCGTAAGTCCACAGTTGCTAAAGGCTCAAATGGTGGTTTGGTAAGCGCTTGGAGTAGTACAGAAAGACTCCATGTCTGCATGGCAGGGTGAATAGACGGATGTAAATTTTGTAGTCCCTTAATGAAGCGCTGAACCAGCGGTTGTGAGAAGACTGATAACCCGTGTATAGTGCCACGATAATGGGATATAGCGGCTGCATAAACTTTGATGGATGACGGTTTAAGTCCCTCATGATGCAAATGTAAAAGAAATTGTAAGATATTGGTGACTGAAGCCGTTGCAGGGGAGAACGAATGGCACTCTGCAAAAGAGGAGAATCTTCTCCATTTACCCGTATAGGAACGACGAGTGAATGGTCTTAATGCAGATTCGATAATTGCCTGAATTTCTCTGTCGGTAGGCATCGGTATCGTGATATTCGCTGTCGAATTCGAAGTCGGGGCTGCATATACCGTGTGTTGAGTGAGGTCACCCATAGCGTGAGGTGTCCCCGGTACCAACTGGGTGACGTGAATCAGGTGATTCGCCATGCCGTCAGCTTCAGAGAGAATATATCCGGATGGCGGATCGCTCCTCCTTGTTGTGTTAACAAGTGCGGGAGAGTTGGTAGATGAAGGAACATTCTTCTGAACAGCAGCAAGAGAGTGGTAAACCATGGTTGTCTCGGCCACCACGGAGTCACTAGTATCCCCATGGCCCTGTCCTGGGCTATTTTTGTTACCACTCTCGTCAGAAGTGGGATTGGAGGAAACGCATAAAAAGTCATGTTGCTCCAAGGGACCATGAGAGCATCTCCCATCGATCCCGGCCCGACGCCCGCTCTGGAACAGTAAAGGGCACACAGGCTGTTCTGTAGTGTGGCGAACAGGTCCACATCCGGATAACCCCACAGGCGGAAGAGTCCCTCACAAAGTTGTTTGTCCAACTCCCATTTGTGGGTTGTTGACATCTGTCTGCTTAATGTATCTGCTTCGACGTTGTTGGTTCCAGCCAGGTGAACCGCCATAAGTGTGATGTTCCTCGGTATGCACCAGTCCCAAATGTCCATCGATAGGCGTGCTAAGGCTGGAGATTTTGTGCCCCCCTGCTTGTTGATGTAGAAAACTGCCGCTATATTGTCTGATGTAATTTGGACAATATGACGGCATAACACAGTCTCGAAAGCCTTGAGGGCGTTGAAAATCGCCAGAAGTTCCAGGAAGTTGATGTGTTTGCTCGCCTCTCGTCGGTTCCAAGTACCTTGGACCCGAAGTCCCAAACATGCTGCACCCCATCCCAGGAGGGATGCGTCAGTGTACAGAGTTGTCGTTGGCCGAGGTGGTCGAAACGGGGTGCCAATCGACAGGTTGTCTGTGATGGTCCACCACGTTAAAGTGTGAAGGACTGCATGCGGGATCCGAATCTGCTTGGTGGCAGGATCTTGTTGCGGTTGAAAAACAGCGTTGAAGAACAGTTGAATGGGTCACATACGTAACCTGGCATACGGTACAATGGCAATAGCAGCAGCCATATGCCCCAGTAGTCTCTGAACAGACAAGGCTGGAACCGTTCCGTGTAATTGAATCCGATGAATATGGCTGCATAAAGCATTCTGACGTTCCGGTGGGAGGAAAGCTTTTTCCCGTGTCGAGTCGAGTCGTGCCCCGATGAAATCGATGACCTGCGTGGGAATAAGGGACGATTTGTCACAGTTAATGCAGAGGCCGAGAGCATCGAGCAAAGCGCAGGTCATTTGTATATCAGACAAGAAAGCTTGTTCGGATTGCAAGACGATCAGCCAGTCGTCTAAGTATGGGTAAACCTGTATTCCGCGAGTCCGCAAGTGTGCGCATACCGGTGCCATACACTTTGTAAAGACTCGAGGGGCTGTGGCCAAGCCAAAGGGTAGGACGTTAAACTCGAACAGGGCAGATCCGACAGTAAAACGTAGAAAGCGTCTGTGTGAAGGATGTATGGAAATATGAAAATAAGCATCCTTCAAATCCAGTGAGGCGAACCAATCCTCTTTTCAATAACGGAAGAATGTTCTGTAAAGTGGTCATCCGGAACTTCTTTGGTTTGATGTACTTGTTAAGAGTTCGTAAGTCCAGGACCGGACAGAGACCACCATCCCTTTTTGGGACCGTAAAATATCTGGAATAGAATCCATGCAATCCTTCCGAGCAGGACAATTTTCGAATCGCTCCCTTGAGAAGTAGCTGTGAGACTTCATCGCGTAGCACCGATGAAGAAGGTGTGAAGCGAATCGGGCTCGAAGGAGGGATAACATTGAATTCTATCCTATATCCGAACAAGATGATGGATAACACCCACCTATCAGATGTAATGGACTCCCAAATGGGGAGTCAGCCCTGGAGCCAGTCCCCAGAGGGGAGAAGGGAAGGTGGTGCTGGAATAGAGAGGATGGTTTGCGCAAGCCGTCAACGTGGGCGTTTATCGGTATCGAATTGCCTACGGCCTTGGGAAAAACACGGTTGTGCTTGCTGCCTCCGATGCTGCCGTTGTTGGTATTGTGTTCGAGGGTAGTTTTGCTGGTGCGGATAATATGGTTGATTCTGGTAGGACGACCGGGGCCACTGCCACTTACGTTTTTGCGGGAGCTCCATGTGGCGTGCGGTTAGGCGTGATTCATGAATTGCCTTTAATTTTTGGTCAGTCTTCTGGTGGAACAGACCGGTACCATCAAAACGCATTTCCTCAATTCTGCGCTTCATCTCATTGGGGAAATTACAATTGCGCAGCCACGCATGTCGGCGTAGCGAGATGGCGTTGACGAGGGCCCTTGAATCGGTGTCTACATGGTGACGAGCGGTAGACAGCTGTTGTACCGCCACCTGCATCGCCTCCTTAATAAAAACCCTGGCAAGGTCCGCTTGGTGGTCCGGAAGGGAGGAAGCAACATTATCCAGTTTCTGCATGATAAAGTACTGGTAACGTGCCAGTGTCGCTTCGTAGTTCGATATGCGCACGCCGAGTCCAGAGGCCGCATAGACTCGGGGCACAAGCATATCGATTTTCCTCCCTTCCTTGTCCCGAGGAACGGCATGTCCCCTGGACTCCCTGCCCTGGGAGAATTCAACCACAAGAGAGTTCGGTTTTGGGTGACGGAGCAGGAAGGGAATGTCATCGTCCTGAACTCTATACATAGCCTCATATCTGCAGGAGATAGCTTGTGGTTGGGCCGGTTGGTCCCAGGGCTGGACCATAGCCTGGCGCAGTGTAGTTATAAGTGGCAGAGCTATGGATGCGGACTGCTCTCCCCAAACGACGTCATAGAAGTGATCTGTCGAAGGGCCTGGCTGTTGATGGTATTCGATTTCAAGCAAACAAACCAAGCAGGACATGAGCTCTGTGAACGAGACATGAAGTTCGTCGGGTGAAGCAGGCCCTTGATATGTGACAGCCACATCAGGGGATGTGGAGTCGACCTCCGAGTCCTTGGAGTCTTCCACGTAGTGTGGCCAGTCGTCGTTTGAGGAGGAGGAGGTTTCAGGGGAGGCTGGGAGCCTCGTCTCCGTACGCCTGGAGGATGGCACATCGCTCAGGACCGATGGTGATCTCTGCTCACGAGGGAAATAGGGATATGGCTGGTACCCACCCCAGCCGGGGGGAGCACCATATCCCGGAATCAACCAACTTTCATCTCGACGCTCGGATGAACGGCTGCGACCTCTAGGAGGTAATGGTGAGGCCACATGAGATTCAATCGGTGGCATGGGTGTTGGTAAGCGTTCCCTCGGCGGGGAGTCTCTGATTTCGCTATCAGAGATGGACTCCCAAAGTGGCTCCTCCTGTTGCTGGGAAGGCACGCTCTCAGGCCGAGTGGCTGGCCTGGGGGATTCCGGTGGTGCCACCTGCATAATGAGTTGCAGGGCCGGTCCCGAGGGGGTTGGTACCGTGGCGGCCATCGGTACCAAGAAGCCCGATGAACCTGAGCCTCGTTGTTTGGGGAGGTCAGGTTTCTTGCTCTTGCGAGCGGGCTTATCCACCTTTTCCTTCCTCAACTTCTTATGGGTGGAAGTTTTATCCAGACTGGTATGCTTGCGCTTCTCCCGTTTCTTAGTCGGGGGAGAAGGCAGCGACTGAGCCCCCATAGAAGTGGCGCCCTCGTCCGAAGGACGCTGAGAAGGGTCGGCAGAGGTCGAGGAAGGACGCTTCGCTGGAGCGCTCACGGTGGAGGAGGAGCGCTGAGGAGGCACAGATGAAGAGGAAGCAGGCCGTAGGAGCAGTTGGTCGGACTGCATTAATGCCTGATCCCATAGGAGCTTTCTGAGACGATTTTCCCTATTTTCCGCGCCTGCTTGGTAAACGCCAAGCAATGACCGCACTTGTCGGTCCTATGCCCCTCGCTGAGGCAGAGGAGGCATAGATCATGTGGATCGGCCGGTGACACTTTAGATCCACATTCAATACACTTGCGGAATGCCGCCCGCTGCGCCATCACGGAAAAATGAAGAAAAGAGGACAGCATAGAGGGTAAGATTATATATATATATATATATATATATATATATATATATAGAGAGAGAGAGAGAGAGAGAGAGAGAGAGAGAGAGAGAGAGAGAGAGAAAGGGAAAATTCAAGAAGAAAATGGACAGAATCGGGGAGAAGAACAAACCTGGAGTAAGAGAAGTTTAAATTTTTTGAGAAAAAACAACGAAGAGGCACAGATCTATAGTGAGAGACGAACAGGCACGAGGCACAGTGAACGGCGGTCGCAAAGACTGAGCAAAATGGCAGACACTCTGCTCTATTTATACCACAAAGGGGGAGGGGAGCGGAGTTTTCCCGCCAAAAACCATTAGCTTTCTAATCTTCCGGCCTAGGCACTGCGCAGGCGCAGCAACCCGTATGTGTGATGCACAGAGGCCACGACGAAGAATATAAAGTTGGCGCCAGGTGAACCTCTCTGGGAAGTATATTCCACATAGTTGGGGTGCCACCACAGGGAAGGCCCTCCTCCAGGTACTCTCCCTCCTATTCTCCTTCAAGGAGGGCTCCCAGAGCAGAACCTCCACCTCAGATCGAAAGGTGCAGGAGGGCATACAGGGGAAAAGGCATTCCTTCTTGTATCCTTACTCAGGGCAACAAATCAATCCCAATACCACTGAACTGGTTGATAAAGGCAATTTTAAGTGGAAGATGCTTTTCACTTTTACAGCCAGAAAACCAAAAACTGTCTTGATTTTTGTTTCAAAATAATAGAGCAGTGATTCACTTAAACTCATGGAGACCTTCACAAGTATGTTATGGAGCTGGTGGAAAGGCTTGCTGGGGTGGGGGTGGGGGTGGGGGTGCTGGATAGCACCAGGGGCTGGAAAAATAAAGTCAAGGCTCAGGTGTGGCTGCAGGAGTGAGAAAAGCACTGTGGAAGGGAAGATATGGACAAGTTCTTCTCTGACCTGTAATGTGGGGCGGGGGGGGGCGGGGGAGGCAGGACGGATGGGAGAACTGCTGGACAGCAGCTTCTCTGCCATGTGGTGACACGATGTGGGGGGAAGGAGTGACAGAAGTGTGGCACTAGGGGGAGCCAGGCATGTGGGGGGGGCTGTGAAAAAGTGACAAATGCAGATGTGGGAGGGGGCAGCATAAACAGAGATCAATTCTTGCCATGGGAGCAGACAATCAGGTTAAAGGGTTAAAGATCCCTGCAGGAAGAGGGCGAGGGAGCACTCAGTGCAGCAATCAGAAATGGGCTGCCTAAAGAGAGAGGGACCATGGCCTCCAGGTGGGAGCCTTGCAGGGAGATTATGATAGATAAGCAACTGCAGTAAGCTAACACAATTGCTTTCTGTGACGTGCTGTGTCATTTGGCAGTTTGAAGTTGCCTGCTGTAATTCCAGTTCTTCAGCCTTTGTTTCCCTCCCAACATTTTTTTCTATCTAACTTACCAAAATCAATGGCAAAATGCACCGTTAACAATGCCCAGGCAAGGTCAATGCCTCCGTTGCAATTCTTGTTTCAGAACATGCACACTCATCCAATACCTAATGTCTTGCTGTTTTCTGTGCCGATAAAAGCAAGCTGCAGCCCCATCCTGTATGTCCCTTTTTCAGACCTCTGAATGCTGCTCTCAGAGCTACAACTCTTGCTTGAGCTGATGTTGCGAGTTCTGTTTATCCCCCAGGTCCCCAGTTCAGCTCTTAACCCACCGCAGCCCACTGGCCCAGTAGCCTGACCGTAACATCTGTGTTGGCAGCAGATTTGGCTTCTTTGATGGAGAGCATCCCCTTTCTGTTTTTTGCTACAATGCAGCCTTTTTCATGGTGTGTATATAACTACAGCTCTTGATGCTGCTATTAAAAACAAACAGACTTGATGTACTGCTTGACAAAAACCAAAACCAAAAACCAAAAAAACTATTTCTAGCAGCAATAGTAACTCAAACTCCTATGCAGCTATCCATGTGAAAATATGCTTATTTCATTTTTATTCATGGAGGAATATCTTAAAAGGAGGGGCACATTTGTAAGCAAGAAAGGAGCCTGTTTTCCTCATTCAGCAAAGCACCCCCCAGACAGAAACACGTGTGTGCTTGCATGTGTGCTCAACACACACACACACTGGGATAACAACAGTGTGCACAGAGACTGCAGCAGTATGGTTCACTCTCCACAGATAAAACAGCTGTGAAATAGGCTACAAAGGATTATGGACTTGTTAGCGCACTGTAGACAAAAATGATAGAACAATGGGGCAGCCATAACAATTATAAGCACAGGGACAATCACAGGCAACTAGAATGAATCCATTCACAAACTTGATCATATGGCCATAAAAAGAAAATAACTGACTAGAGGAGTTAGAGCTCTTTCCCCCTCCTGCTCTGTTGGATAAATACAAACAGAAAAGAAACCTGTAAGTCCAAGTAGGACATGCAGTAAGACCTTTGCAGTTCCGTCCTATATATCTTTACTCTGAAGTGGGTTAAATGACGTTCATAGTCTACTAAGTCTGCAATCCTGTAGCTAGTAAGTCCGACTGAACTCCAGGGAGCTTATTTTTGAAAATACATGGATATAGGAGTGTGTGGCAGACATGAGACATTTATTGTGCACTCATATACTTTATTTGTAAAAAGTGGCAGGAGTTTTTCATTCTCTTGGACCTCTCCTGAGTTTTCCAAGTCTGATATTTTCTGTGATGACACCATTATCCTCTAGAGAAGGGTTGTATATTTTTGCAGCTCTGCTGAAAAGCACTGCCTTGTGTTATGTAATGCAGTAGACAGGAACATATAGAAAGGCAGAAAGGAAAATCCCCAGGGAAAATCTTACGTGAAGAACAAGCTATTTAACAATAATAACAAGCCATTGTTGTGAAATTTATGAATTCGGGGGACAGAATTCTAAGTGACTTGACTGATTTGGTGAATTAGCTGGAACAGCTAAAACATTGTCACTGACTACAGCGTGAGAGCCAGGAAAAAAGACAAGATATAAATACAATGTCATCATCATCACCATCATCATCTAGGAACAAGTTAAAAAGGAAATGCCCCAGAAAAAAAAAACCTTCTCATGTGGAGGATGAGCTAATGTTACTGCAAGGAAAATGGGAGGAGAAGCTTCAGCTTCAGTAAAGCCCCTAGTTACATGCATCACATTAAGGAGCCCTGGAATGTGGGGACACTGACGGCTGCAGCCAACGGGCGCATCCAAAATCCCACTGCACGTATGGAGCGCCTCACATGGCCCTTTGCCACCAGCCATTCTTTATGTACCTGTCGCATCTTAAAATAAGGCTGGATCCAGATTTAGTCATACTTAGAATGACTCATATACGTTCCATTGGTTTCAGGTGGTCTTCTTTAGGTATGACTAAATCTGGATCCAATCTTCATACATGATAAACAATTTAAAAATTCCGATCAATTAATAGCAAATACCACTATTGTTATTATGCTTATTGTTGCATTGCATTTCTATCCCACCTTGTTTCCTCTTGTGAGGAACCAGGGTGGCTTACCTAGCTGCATTTTATCCTCACAGCAACCCTGGAGGTAGGTTGGGCTCAGAGTGAGTGCCTGGCCCAAAGTTACCCAGTTGGCTCCATGGCTAGTTAGGGACTAAACTTGGACGCCCCAGTCCAACACGGGAAAGACTGCATCACACTGGCATTCCGTGTGTCATTACACAACACGGGGTAGCAATGTGAGCCAGAACAGAGCTGTGAATATACACAAGGCTGGGGACAGCAAAATAGGGCATCATCCAGGAAAATGCTTTCTTATCCTTTTGCTTGAAAAAGTTGTAAAAATGGCTGGGGAATCATGGTACAGGCCTTGGGACAAGGATGATATGAGATGGATGTCCAAGGCTGGACAGGATCCCCAAACCACTGAACTCCCAATTTTACCACTGACTATATTCATACATCTGCTAGCACCTCTGTGAGCCAAACCCGAGGGCCAAACCCTATCTGTGCTCGCAGAGGCAGCCAAGAGCCCACGTGACCCAAGGCTGGCAAACGAGAGAGAAGGGAAAACAGAAAGGAATGCGATGGGAAAGCTGAGCGGGTTAGTGCTTTGCTGTTCTTTATAGCTGCCTTTATTGTTCTTACTGCTCTGTTCTTTCTTTACTGTTGTTATGATTTCACTGGTTTTCTTTCTTGTGAATTTGGTCAAAAGCTGATTCAGAAACTAAGGTTGCAAAATGGGATATGACAGTGTGGAAACAGGCTCATGTGTGCTTTGCTTTCTAACTGCAAGCATGGAGGGTGCAGAGGAAGTTGTGCTTAAACTTCCCCCACTCGCCAATTTACCCCTCCACTTCCCCCCCTTGAACAGTGGCTTTTTAAGGTGTTTATCCAGCTGGGCTGTTTGGCAGGACGTTTGAAGTCCAGACTTACTGGGCACGGAGTACGCACAGAAAGCCATGCCTGGGCAGACATGGAACAGCAATCCTGATCGCTGGAGATAAAGAGAGTACAACCTCCTTTCCTCTCATAACAATCCTGTGTGTGCCTATATTGTGCGTCTTTTGGGTGTGGATAAGGTATGAACATGTGTGAAAATGTGTCCCACCTACATGTGCTGGGCCCCCTTGTGGCCCCTGTGGGGGCCCATGTGGTTTTCTCTCCCCAAAAAGTTTGCTCACCCTGGTATGAGGCCTTTCCTCCTTTCCTGGAGCTCCTAGGATGGGAACTCCTCAGCGTTTCCACTGCAGTGGGTTGGTACAAACCATTAGCCAGACAATACGCCTTTGGATATGCAGAGAAACCTAGACCTGAGTCCAGTCTAATTAAGCATAATCCTGTCATCTCCCAAATAATGAATCTCTTCACTTTGTTTTCCATTTGTCTTAACCGGGAAGCAGCCTCTGTGAGGGGTTTTCCACTGGGGCCATCCACACATCACCAAAAAGAGAAGTGAAAAGGGCATCAATTTGTATACATTTTCCATATGCTTCTTATCAATAGGTGCCCCTTTAGAAATGATTACAAGAATTTTAATAGAAATACAGCCTATCTCACCACAGCCAGGAAGACAAAAGCTAAGAGAGCGGTGTTCTGCTCAGTCCACTACCCGAGTGGGCAACTTCAACCCCGCTCAATCTTTCTCTGGGCTGACTTCTTCGTTTTTAGGCCAAACTTGGACTGAAGAGCAGTTCAAATGAAGCATGCCTTCCCAGAGAGCGTTTCCCCGCAAAGTCCCACAGTCACACTCGGCTTCTCCTTCACGCTGAAGCACGCACTGTGTTCTGGCCTCCCGCTTCGCTCCCGGGTCAAGATACGGTTACAGAGCCCTTGTTCTACCACCAGTGCAGCCTCTGTATCCGAGCAGGAGTGTCCGAGTATATCAGATCAACCCTGCATCAAAGCAGTCCTTTGTGCTTGTTCGTACAGCGCATCTGAAGGCAGCGCACAACAGACCGTGTGGCAAGCCTGGCTCTGCACGGCAACTCTTGTGCCTTGTTTCCCTCCTTCAAAGCAGGCTTTCACCGCTTTGTCTGGGAGCCTGGCCCTGCCGTAGCTGCAGCACTTGTTGTACAAGACTTGAAAGCCAGACCTCCAAAAAACGCTACAGCCGGTGTAATTGCCTGATGGCACAACCCGGCAGGATTTCTCCCACTTTTAAAGAAAAATCAGCTGATCTGGATCAGAGTTCCGTGTTGTCCCGTCCCCCCCAGTGGAAAGGATCCTGCCAGCTTATCGCCCCCAGCAATGTTGTGCACCACAAAGAGCCCCCCCACAGAAAAATTAGCACCCAGGGCACTTGGGTGTGGGCTTTCCTGATGGATGAGGGCTAACATCTAGACCAGGGCAGCTAATTTTCCTGCAGAATAAGGAAAATACTGATTTTCCACCGATTGAGGAAAGCTGTCTTTTTTGTTGGCTGCTTGGTTTTTATGTGCATTGATTATAGCATGATTTGCTCCCAGGGTCTTTTCAGAAATTCTCCTGCACCGGCGTGCGGATTGCAAGGAGTGGAAAGCAGGACTCCACCACTTCCTCCACCCCTGAGATTTCTATGCCACCCGATTGTGGAGTGCGGCGCTCCAGCTTTGAAAAAGAGTTGCCCACATGTGTGCAGGAAGCCTGATTGTTTGGAGCACCTATCTGTGTATTGCTGTATGTATACAGATAGTACCTTTCGGACACTTGACTTGACTCACAAAGGGGTAAGACCAATGAACTGCAGTTAAATTGGGGGGGGGGAGCATCCAGGAAATATGTTCCTTTCCCCCTCCTCAGTCTGACCTGGTTCACACAATCACTGCAGCCCAGCATGAAGACATGTAGCATGGTGCCGACTGACACGAAACTGCCCATTTACGACTCATCACACCCTTCCATGTCAACCAAACCATCCCACAATTCTAAAATAAAGCATGGCTTTGCTACCCACTCCAACAAGCCACCTACACCAAGCCTGGTCATCACAGGAAGCCATACCTAGCAAGAGGATGAGGGAAGTGAGCCAGGACATGCCTGTCTTGTGCTGGACTGGCTAGCAAGCCCCAGTGGCTTCTCAACCACCATCATGCAGGTGAACTGGCCCACTTATTCTGCACACACAAAAATGAGTGAAATGGTCTGTTGTGCAATCAGTCAGAGCTCTGCTAGCTTTTGCCCTCTCTGGGTGTTCCCCATGGCGATAAACTGGTTTATCCACACTGCCAGTCATACCATAAGGCACCCTTTAGCTATTTTCCTTGGGCTGCTGCCACCCACATATTAGTAACTTTAATTGACCATTGATATTTAATAACACATAATCTCTTATTGAGCACTCATATTTAATTGTGGATAACCGGGATATAAGGGAAGGCTGGTTTACAAGTTCCATCTGTGGAGAAGAAAATCCAGAGCTACTTCAACCTTACTCATCTTCAGGTTAGCATGTTTGCCAAGCTTCCTGCCCAGACCGTAAGGCCAGTTCCAGGCAAGATCCTTGACTCAACTCTGGTTTCCAATTCAAGACATTTATTAAAGAAGCAGACAGAGAAGATTTCAGAAATAGTCAGTAGTCGTGTGCTTTTAAAATGAAATGAAGCATGGAACTTGTTTGCTAAACCTTTGTTCTCAGGAACGTAAAGTAGCTCACCAAAGCAGCTGATGGGAGGAAGGGAGGATGCGGCCACCTCGGCTCCAAGCCTGCCCTCATCTTCCTTCTTTGGTGACTGGCTGACACAGAGGAGAATCCCAAAGAAGCAAAGTATGTTTATGGGGCTTGGCAGTTCCCAGGGAGGGAGATTCAGACTGACCCGTCAATAGTTTGGGGAAACCTAGTTATTTCTGCAATCCCAAGTCAGCCTGAAATGGATCTCTAAACATAGAACTGGGTGTTTCCATCTGCCTGGCTGTGTTCTTCTTTCAAGGCTATTTGCCCCACAAAAGGTCTATAGGGTGTGCGATTCCAGATTGCTGTGGCTTTCCCATCAGAACTGTGTATAGGAGGATCAGTGTGGATTGCTTTGAGGCAATGTAGCCTTCGACTTGGCAAATATGCATTAATAGCCTGCAGAGACATCACCCTGCCAACAAAAGTGCGTATAGTCAAGGCTATGGTTTTCCCAGTTGCAATGTACGGCTGTAAAGGTTGGACCATAAGGAAGGCTGAGCACCGAAGAATTGAGGCCTTTGAATTGTGGTGCTGGAGGAGACTCCTGTGAGTTCCTTGGACTGCAAGGCGATCAAACCGGTCAGTCCTAGAGGAGATCAACCCTGACTGCTCTTTAGAAGGCCAGATACTGAAGATGAAACTCAAATACTTTGGCCACCTGATGAGAAGGAAGGACTCCCTGGAGAAGAGCTTGATGCTGGGAACCATAGATGGCAAAAGAAGGAGGGGACAGCAGAGGATGAGGTGGCTAGATGTAGTCATGGAAGCAGTTGATGTGAGCTTAAGTGGACTGCGGGGGATGGTGGAGGACAGGAAGGCCTGGAGGAATGTTGTTCATGGGGTCAGGATGGGTCGGACACGACTTCGCGACTAACAACAACAACAACAACAACAAGAAGCCTGGTCTTCCTCTAATAGGAGCCAAAAGTTAGATCAATCTCCTTGCCTTGACTTGACCTCCAACCTTGCGACCTCCTTTGCCTTGATATGATCTCCAACCTTGCGGCAACTACACAAGTGTGGCTAATGTAGTTGCTTCAGATTCTGTTCAGCTTGTGTATGTAGAGGGTACGGACAGGCTACCTGGAGTGCTGAAGGCCACCATCTGTGCGCTCCACCCTTGCCCTTATTAGCTTCTTAAACTTGTTAAGGTGGGATCGATGCCGTGCTTAAGGGAAGTGATTAATTTTTCTGTGGGAGAGCATATTCCTCCGTGCTCGAAAAAGGCAGTAACATGATCTCACTGAAGAAAATATTAGGATCTACCCAAATATTGAACTGGATCTTATTTATTATTAGATTTATAGCCTGCCTTTTTTCTTTTTAAAGAACTCAGAGCAGCTTATATCATTCTCCTCCTTCTGCCTTCAATCTCATCCCCATGACAGCCCTGCAAGGTTGGTCAGTCTGAGAGTGTGTGGCTGGCCCAAAGTCACCCACTTGGCTCCATGACTGAGCAGGGACTATACTCACCATCCTCAGCAAATGCAGGAGGTGATAGCAGTGCAACTTCAGATGCATCTCAATGAAATTGATTACCTGGACCCCGTAAAATCCAGTTTAAGCAAGGTGTGTGTCAGAGACTGTTTTGGTCATGTTGTGAGTGACCTACAGAGGAGCTGTACAGGGACTGCATGGTCCTATGTGGTTTCTTTTTATATCACTGACCATGTCCTTCTGGAGCACTTGGCAGGGCTGGGCCTTTGGGGGTGTTACTTTGCCATGGTCCTGTTCCTTTCTGTCAGGCTGTGTCCACAAGGTGGTGCTGTTTGACTCCATGGCTGTTGGCCTGCAGTGTCCACAGGATTCCATCCTGTTCCCCATGCTGTTTAGTGTGTACCCGAAACTGCTGAGAGAGGCCGTTCGGTGCTTTGCAGGAAGCTGTCACCAATATGTTGGTAACACCCAGTCCTATTGCTCTTTGTCATCTAACAGCAGGGACACAGCTGAAATCCCTGAACGCTCCCTGGGTTCCTTAATGGGTTGCATGGGGTTACTAGACCCAGACAAAGGAGAGGGGCTGCTGGTCAGCAGACACCCTGATGAAGAGATCAGGATTCAATCTGTTGAGGAAGGGGATCCACCTGAAGGAGTGGCTTGGGAGAGTTCATGGACCTCCAGGTGGTGACAAGAAGTCCATCCGCAGTTACACTCGGAGTGCCCGCTGTATCCCAGGCAACATTTATCCACACCTTGATGACATCACATTAGGTTATTGTCAGGTGCTCTGTGGAGGGAGGGGTATCCCTGAAGAGTGTCCAGAAGTTTTAATTAGTGCATACTGTGGCAACTGGAGTGCGTTTCTGTGCACAATATTGCAACCATATCACACCTCCCCTGACAGATCTACACTAGCTGCTACTTGCTTTCCAGTTGCAATTCAAGGTACGAAGCACTTTCACTGGACAGTCAGAAGGACTGACTTCCATGTCACAAACCTGCCTGAATATCAAGACCTGCAGGAGAGGCCCTTCTGAGGGCACCATCCCCTTCAGACACCCATTTATCAGGCACACATGAATGAGCTTTGTTCTCTGTTGCCTCAAACTACAGCCCTCTTCTCTAATTCCCTTTCAAATCATGCAGGTTGGTGGCCATCAGCACATCATGTGGGAGCAAATTCCTTAGTTTGAACCATACAGTCTGAAAAGGCCCCTCCTTTTATCTGTTCTTAATCGCCCACTGCTGAGTGTCTTGGTATTATGGAAGCACTATGAGCATTATTACTTTCTCCACACCCTCCTTAGTTTTATGCATCAATGTATGGCTCTGCACCGTGGCAGCTATGCCATGGAGTACCGCAGGGATCCATTTTGTCCCCTTTGCTGTTTAACGTCTACATGAAACCGCTGGAAGAGCTCATCAGGAGGTGTGGGCTGCAGAATCATCAGTACGCTGATGATATCCAGCTCTACCTCTCGTTTTCCACTAATCCAGGTGAGGCAGTGGCTGTGCTGAACCGGTGCCTGGCCGAGGTAATGGGCTGGATGAGGGCCAATAAACTGAAGCTCAATCCAGACAAGACGGAGGTCCTGTTGGTTGGCGGATCGGGCTTCGGGGAGGGTGAATTGAGCCTAGTCCTGAATGGGGTTGCACTCCCTCTTAGGGACAAGGTTCGCAGCTTGGGAGTGCTCCTCGACCCAGAGCTTTCACTGGAAGCTCAGGTGACAGCGGTGGCGAGGAGCGCTTTCTTTCAGCTTCGGCTGATCCATCAGCTGCGCCCCTACCAGGAGAACGACTGCCTGGCGACAGTGACACACGCGTTGGTGACTTCCCGACTTGACTTCTGTAACGCGCTCTACGTGGGGCTACCCTTGAAGACGGTCCGGATACTTCAATTGGTTCAAAATAGAGCTGCCAGGCTGCTGACGGGGACTGGGCGTTATGTTCACATGACTCCAATCCTCTGTCAGCTTCACTGGCTTCCCATTGAAGTCTGGGCCCAATTCAAGGTGTTGGTGATGACCTATAAAGCCCTTAACGGCTTGGGTCCTGGTTACCTGAAGGAGCGCTTACGTCCATATATACCCACCTGCCCCTTGAGATCTGTGGGAGAGGCCCTTCTCTGGGAACCCTCCATGAAGGAAATTAGGAGGGTGAGTACTCGAAGGAGGGCTTTCTCTGTGGTGGCGCCCAATCTATGGAATGCGCTCCCCAGAGAGGTCCGCCTGGTGCCGTCATTTGTTTTTCGGCGCAGGTGAAGACCTTTTTATTCAAATGTTATTTTAATTGTTAATATTATTTATTCATTTTTTTCTTTGGCCAGGGTGACTTAATTTATATTGTTAATTTATATTATTCTATTGAAGTTTATTTATGGTTGTGAGCCGCCCTGAGGCTTCGGTGAATGGGGCGGCATAGAAGTCTTCTAAATAAATAAATAAAATATATGTCATTTCTCTTCTTATCACCTTTTGCCAAACTAAAGAGCCACGAATCTACCCTTTCCTTATAGGGGGGTTGTTCCAAACCCATTTTGATTGCCCCAGAGGCAGACCTTCTCACTCCCAGACTGCCTGGTATCTGTGAAGCACGAGGAGGCCAGTGTAGCTTGATCACAAGAGAGACAGAGAGCGCCGAGTGTGGTCTCCAGAGGCTGCTTAGGATGCCAGCTGTTCCCCTGGAGATCAGCTGTGGGGGCAGTGGGCCTTGGCTGCCTGCTGGAGTGCTTAGCCTGTGAGCCTCCACCTGTGCTAGGAACCTCAGTGCTGGCTTCAGAGGTGTGAAGACCCTTAGACAGATAGCCCTCAACTGGGCCTCCTCCATCCCACCAGCAGAGTCTACCTTCCCACCTGCAGAGCCATTGGTCGCCACTGCTCATCCTCCTCCTCCCTGTTCCCACTTGCTTACCCAGCAGGCAAGCAGTCCGTGATCCATCCAGCCATGACCTCCGTGGTTCCTCCCTCTCAGCCCTGCCACCACCCCAGCCAGAGCAAGAAGCGGTGAACAAGCAGGCTGCAATGCTGGAGAGGCGGCACAGATCCCGGGGGCTCTTGCTAGTGGGTCCTGTTCAAGAGGGGGCCCTCTGCACAGGCCCAGCCTATATCACTATCAACCTGTATCTTTGCAAATGAACACAAAGATGACCAAAAGCCTGCAGTGACCTCCTTCAAAGGAAACTGAACCGGTGGAAATGCTGCCCCACTGGAAATCCTCACAGCTTAGAGAAGCAGAGTGAGCGTAACAGTTGTGCAATTCACCTGGCTGTGCAGGCCGCATGGTGCAGCCTCAGCTTTGCACACCCTTTTCCTACAGTGTGTCCTCTTTCACCTCTGCTGTCTCTGAAGCCTGCTTTTAATCCACCAATTTAATCCACTTTGGTCCAGGTTATTAATTTTCTTAAAGCTCTTATAAAGTAAACTGTAAAAACCCTCCTTGAAACACCTAATTAAATTGCCCACACCAGGCATCTTTCTATCAGCTGATTTTAAATCCCACCAAAAATGTTAATATACCCAAAGAGAGTCTGTATTCTCCATTATGCGGCTTTCCCTGCCTTTTGTTGGGGCATTAGGGCTATTCACTCCTTGCAAAGATCTGCTCTACATTACACTTTTTAATTAATGACACCAGTGGAAGTCAAACAAGCACCCGTGCCCTGGCAGGTAGCAAATGCAAAAGTAACCAAGGCCAGGGCCCTTATGCCAAATAGGGCTGTGCAAACAGAAGGCTGATATATTGCAAGGACTTTGCAGCTGCGCACCACATTGGAGGGTTTCAGTTATGGCCAGAGCATCCAGGTGCAGGATCAGTGCCCGCTGCTGGTTCTGGATACCTTAATGGTTCTTCTCCCTCCGTCAGCCTCACCCTCGGCCTCCTTGTCATCGGCAGGGGCTGCTCCCGCTGGCGGTGGCCTTGGCCTCCTGCCCCGCCGTGTGCAGGCTCAAATGAGCCGCCTGCAACGCCTGTGGGGGTCGTCTTCAGGAAACGGCCCCCTGCAGCTTAGCTGAAGAACCCCTCTCTCTGATGCAGGAGGGGGCGGCGGCACGGAGGCGACTGGGCATCGCCGCGGGACCCTGCCTGGCCGGGCGCCGCTCAGCAGGGCAGACGACGGCAGCGGCAGCTCTCTCTGCTAGCTGCGCGGCTGCAGCAGGTCGTCGGGCCCGCTCGCCGCGGAGCACAGATGGACGGAGAGGGGCAGACGGGAAGGAGCGGAGCGCCACGGGACCGAGCGGTCTGTCCCAGCGGGTGGGCACTGGGCTTGTTGAGAGGATGAGAGGCGCGAAGCGCGGGGAGTTGTGTGTGTGACTGCGTGCGAGCGAGCGTGCTTGCTTGCACGCACACGCGCTCCTCCCCATTTCTTTCTGCATTGCATCTGCAGTGCACTCTTTAAGGATCTTCTTCGACCAACCACCGGCAGGGAACATGGAAGCGGGAGTTTTGGACCATACGGCTTCCCGCCAGTGCTCCCTCGGAGCAGGCATGCAAGTTTTGGAGGGCACCTGTGGTGGAAGGGGAGGATTGCTGGGTGTTCTGAGAGCCTGCCGGGTGCTCTGAGGACGATTTTTCTGTGGATTTCTGAGATGATGATGATGATTATTATTCTTGATGTGTGGCTGTGTGAATTCCCCCTCTCACTCACATTCTGACGCTCACTTGATGCTCGGTGCCGTGGTAGTTGCTTCTGGAGCAGGAGACGGCGGCCTCCGGCAGTGCTTCTGTGTGGGCCGCGCTGCGTGTTTGGTGCTGCTGCCCACACACGTGGCACTCCTGATTTGAAAATCGCTGCATTCATTCTCCTCCCGGTGCGATGTGGGTTGCTGCAGGGTGGACTTAATATGCGGTATATGAATTGGGGTCGGTCCTCAGGCTCCCTCCCCAGAGTCTTCATAACATAAATTTCCAAGCTGGGTATTTGATATATCGTGGCTGTACTGCATATGCATGTAAATGAGTGCAAACAACCCGGTTTGTTTGTAAATGCAGTGCTCACAAAACCGTTTTCTATGCTAGAGGGACTCACTATGAATGAAGTGTAACAGAATGCTTTTTTCTCATATAGAATCATTGACTTTGTTTATGCTTCGCCTTCCCTCTGGAAATGACAGATGTCCCCGTTTTTATTCTTTCAACAATCTGTGAGGCAGGTTAGCCTGGCAGGTAGTGACTAGCCCAGATCATCGCATTATAAACAGGAGGCATTAGCTGGCCCTTCTCAGACAGCAAAATGTGCTTGGCCAGCAAAAGTCCTCTTTGGCTGATGTATCTGAATGAGTCAGGCTGTCTCCTTCGTGTGCATGCATGCACACATCTCAGTGTGTTCATGTTTGCTACATCTGTGTACTATGACGTAAATGGAGAGGCTTGTGTTAGCCTTTTGCTTCCAGAAAAGCATGGGATATTTTTCCTTAAAAGATGTTTTTGCTTTAGTATAATTCATTGTAGACTCTGCATGTCTGTGTGTGTGTGGGGGGGAGTGTGCATGTGTTCCTGTCTGCCCAAGTCATGTGCAAGTTCAATATTGGGGGGCAAAAAGATAGCTAATCCTTGATCCTTTCTTGGTTGAATGGGTGTAATGATATCATTTGCATGACAGCACAATGATTTTGTGTAGTTGTGTGAATTCTACACACACACTGTGCACTTGTGATCTTAAAGTCTCTTGATTCTCTGTGAAATGAAAGCTGTAGCTGGAACAGAAGTGTGTGAGTTGAAAGGAGTGCGTTTATGTAGCTGCAAGATTTTCTTCCTCCTTCCTTTGCACGTACGATCTTCAAGGCCTTGTCCATTCTGTGGACTCTCCTACTCCCGGCTGGGCTGACTGAGCAGTTTGCCCCTCCTCCTATGATCACATGGAAAGATCTTCACTAGGGTTATACACAGATGACTGTTCCAGGCCCATTGGGGACAGGAAGAGGCTGACAGAACTGCTCTTCCAGTGGGGTTGATGGAATGGCCCTGACTCTCATCTTCTAATCTCTCATCTCTCTGCCACAGGCTGATGGAATGGAGTGTGGGGAGATGCTGGGCTCCATTCCCCATCAGCCTCAGCCAGCCTGGCCAGTGCTTGTGGATGATGGGAGCTGTGGCCCAACAACATCAGGAGGTCCACATTTTCTCCAACATGGTCAAATAACAGATGATGTGGGAGAATGAAGAGCCAAACATTGTTTGTTTGTTTGTCTTTTGTTAAAAGGAACTCTGGGGAGAGGGGGTGATTCTCAATTGGGACCATGGTGTTTGATGAAGGAAAGGGCCCATATTACACCCTGAAGCTCATAATTAGCCGTGGAATAGTAATCACAGCCTCAGTAGGAAAACCCTTGTCTATCCTAAACTTGCTGCATGCTAAGTGAGGGAACAGTACTTCTTTCTGCACTGCTTGGGTCACCCCAGAGGACACGTACAGGGGCTGTTGTAAGCACTCTCTTCTCCTTATGCTGACCTTGCATTGGCAAGGGCTGGAGGGAAGCATTGGCAAGCCTCGTGGAAAGCTTTTTGGATGCCATCAACGCTGCCACGAAATGCTTCTGAGATATTAAAGCAGCTCCACGGTTTCCACTGATTAAGTTAATAGCTCATCAGACGAGCTAGAGGGCGCTGTGGCCTTTAAGCTGGTGTGAGCAAAGTTCTTAGCAAAAGCAGGCTGGGTGCTGCTCATGTTTTTAATTAAAAGGAACACAAAATGTAGAAGGAAGCTATCTTTTTCATTCTGCCAGTAGCATACTTCTGCTTCCACAAGTACTGTGCTGGCTGATAATACTGAAGTTAACAATCTGTCAATAAAACCAGCAGAAACTTTCAGATTCTCTGTTGTGATGTGGGAAAGAACTGACAGCTTGAAATGCTAGTACTTCATAGAGTATGTGTCTGGGACAGCTTTTTCTTTTTGTTCACTCCCCTTTTTTCTAGAGTACCACAACTTCCTAAAAGCTTGGCGTTGTTCAGCATTTGCAAATGTTTATACTTCTCTGAGCTTGATTCTTAGAAATAAGTCCAACTAACTGACCACAGCAAGGTGGCATTTAGGAGCAGCAATTCTATTGCAAGATACTGAGCAAGCTTCTCAGTTCTCCTGAAATTCTCCCATTCTCTCCTTCTTCGGGTTGGAGGAGAGAAAGAGCTGGTTTGATGGCAAAGATGCCTAGTTGGAGGGTTGGAAGAATGAGACGGGCAAGGGATGCAATCCTGTTCTCAGAAAAACCAGCAAAGGAGTTACTGGATATTGCGGAGGAACATGAGGTAATATTCTGCAAGATGTGTATCGCAGAAACATGAGAAGCTGAAGAGATGTGTGAGCAGCCAAACTACGTAATTGCAACCATTGCACCAGTTTAGCCCTGTCGGCAGTGCAGCCAAAACAGGGCAAACGGGAATGGAATTGGTGAGACAGGGAAGGAGTCCTACTTAGGCCAGTTCCTACAGCCCTTGTGGCCTGCGTCACTGGCAGAACTCCTTGGAGATGCCCACACACTGTTGTGCAGCATCCAAAAGGGGGCAGAAATGTAGGAGGGACGTAAGCAAGGCAGGAGAGGGTGGGGCATGTGCTGTATCCACAAACATGCTCCCTCTGAAATCTGGTGGACGGAGAATGCCTCCCAGTGGATTCAGTAGTAAGTGAAAAAGAAAAAACACCCCAGAAGGAAGTAAAGCCGCAGTACTACCCCTGTGTATCAGCCTATATGTGTGTCCCAAAATTTGCAACCTTTTGCTAGTCTGTCAGACACTGATTCAGAACCTGAAGCCTGGGGCCAAACTCAGCCCACCCAGGGGCCAAATCTGGCTGACTGGGGCTTCTACCAGCCATCAGTTGTCTGGGGGGCCTCCAGCTTTTGTGCAGTTTTCCCCCTTCCAAAGGCTTGAAAGGCCTGTCCTGCGGCTTAGTTGCTGGCAGTAAGACCTTTCAGATCGAATATGTGTTTTTGTGTTTTAATTTTGGCTCTGCCTTTTGCCTTCACCTCTGCTCCTTCCTACTATGCTGCCCTGGAGGTTGGATTTGAAAGACGTTCAACACTCCTGCCTGAGTGTAAACAGAAAACAGAAACTGCTGGGGACTAAGTGGATGTGACGGCAGCTGGAATTCCCTTTGGGGACAAGCAAAGTCTGCCTGGAGTCCCAGTCCATACGTCATCAGGAGCAGGTTTCCTCCCCAGTATCCCTATGTGCTCCCCTTTCCTGCCAATATCTGCCAGACTGCCATGTTTTCCTGGGAGGAAAAGTTAAATTCTGCACTTAAGCACAGCCTGAACCTTCCTGTCACCTCGCTGCGTGGACTGGGGTCCCACTGAGTATCTCCACCACATCTCTGTGTGCAGAAGGTTCGTAGCACCTCCAGGCATTCTCACAAACAAAGAGAGCTTCTTTGACCAGCCTGTTATAATGCAGCTTGCAAATAAATTGCACCCGCAGTGGAAGACACTGACCAGGGCTCCACAATTGTCCTTGTTTGCCTTCCAGCAAACTGTTCTCTGACTGAACATTTTTCTCTCCTCCCTCTCATTTTGTTGACATGCAGTGGCTGTTGGTAGGATCTCGAAAGAGACCTTTTCTTTGGAACTAATGAAGGCTTGGATGAGTGTACAATCTCCTTCTCCTGTCAAAAAGAAGCTAAATTCAAATGGATAATTCTTCTCTGAGACTCTGCCTCCCTGTGTTATATGCTGGCAGGGCTGTCCTTAACCCTGCCGAGGGCCTCCTTTTCTAGGCGTTTCTTCACTTCTACAAATGAGGGGCAGCAGGAAGGTTGATGTGGATGGGTGCCTATTTTTATAGTTGCACTATCAACATGATGCCCATGAGAGAAACACACGACTGATAAAAGGAGAGCGAGCCCAGGGGACAGACTGGCGAAGCAAGCACTAATGTTTGCAAGAGGACAAGTTCACACAAGGACAACTTTCCGCAGCCAAGGGCTGCATTCTCCTCCTCCTTCCCCCCTCTCTCCTTCTTTCTGTGTGTGACAGAGAACAGATTGCATTATAGTGTCCTCTTAAATAAATCAAAAAGAGAAAGTTGCCAAGATGAAATTCCTGCCATCATCAGCTTTGCCACATGCATCTCTCAGTACAGGACTGATGGGCTGAATCTGGTTTACAGAACAAGCAACACAACACTGTGCATTGACTGTTTGCATAGATTGCTACATAAGTGGCATTGATCCAAGGCATGCTGACGGCCTAACATTGCTGGGGGTATTATGGAAAGCAAGACTTGCCTGGATTTGTTGCAGTCAGAACACCCAGCCTCAGCAGAGCATGTAGAATCCCACTCACTCGTACTTTTATTACTTGTTATGTAATCACATATCTGGGTATCATTGGAACGTAGATAGATTGGATCCAGTCTTCATTCTACCTGTCTATCTAGGACTAGCAGGTTTGAAAAATGAATACAGAACAAATCCATTTGGTGTTAGTCAAACGTAGTATTTTGTCTCCAGCAATTTGTGTAACACTTGTCATGGTCTGAAGGTACATGATTGTATTTATTTTATTATTTTATTATTTTATTTCTAGGCTACCCAATCGCCAAAGTGCTCTGGGAAGTGCACAATAATTCATAAAATACAATAAAATGTAACATAAAATATAACTAACAGCAAAAACATAAAACATTTCACTAGAGATTTAAAACCAATTTTGTACAACTTAAACAACTAAGTTTAACTTAGCTCTTTTTATATGTTCGCAACAAAATTTGATTCCCCTGACATTTACCCAAGGCAACAGAGGAAAATAATCCCTGAACAAATAGAAGTCAGTAACAGTATAAAAGTCAGGAACAATTTAACCCAGCAAAATTTTACTATTGCTTATACCTAATCAAACAAATCAAAACTTTTAAAAAATCAGCACATTAGCCAAAGAGCAATATCCTTCTGGCAATACAGACAGTAATGAATTCAGTCAACTGGTACCAACAGACAGATATGGTTTAACATTGCAATTTCCTTCAGTGGCATATAAAGGACCATGAATGGCTGGGCTGCTTCGTAGTAGAAGCAGATTCAGACTTGCATAAATCAGCAGTAGTGTTCTTAAAATAAAAATACTACCTTTTCATTGCTCTGTATACATATTTATTTCCAGTGCCTTGCCCTGTCTGAAAAACTATGGGTTGGGCTGCATATGGTAATTTATGGCATGTGTCTTAAACCCACTTGCAATGGAAAATCCTCCACTCCACAGACCTAAATCTGGACAAAAGGTTGACCTAGTTGCAATTCCTCATGATCAAATACAAGTCTGCAGATATTAATACCTAAATCTGTGTCCTCCTTCATGGATCACTTCCTTGTCGTGGCGAAGGGGCTTGCGTAGCCCAATGAAGCTATGAGCTATGCCGTGCAGGGTCACCCAAGACGAACAGGTCATAGCAGAGAGCTCTGACAAAACATGATCCACTGGAGAAGGAAATGGCAACCCACTCCAGTATCTTTGCCATGAAAACCCCATGGACAGTACCAAAATGCAAAAAGATATGACGCCAGAAGATGAGCCCCTCAGGTCGGAAGGTGTCCAATATGCTACTGGGGAAGAACGGAGGGCCAGTACTAGTAGCGCCAGAAAGAATGAAGCAACTGGGTCAAAGCCAAAGGGACACTCAGTTGCAGCTGTACGTGGAGGTGAAAGGAAAGTCTGATGCTGCAAAAATCTATATTCCATAGGAACCCGGAATGTAAGATCCATGAATCAAGGCAAGCTGGATGTGGTCAAACGAGATGACAAGACTGAACATCGACATCTTAGGAACCAGTGAACTAAAATGGACAGGAATGGGTGAATTTCATTCAGATGACCATCAGGTATATTACTGTGGGCAAGAATCCCTCAGAAGAAATGGAGTAGCCTTCATAGGCAATAAAAGAGTAGGAAAAGCAGTACTGGGATACAATCTCCAAAATGACAGAATTATCTCAGTTCGAATCCAACCATTCAACATCACAATAGTCCAAGTCTATGCCCCAAACACTGGTGCTGAAGAGGCTGAAGTTGACCGGTTCTATGAAGGCCTACAACACCTTCTAGAATTAACACCCAAAAATGATGTCCTTATCATCATGGGGGATTGGAATGCTAAAGCAGGAAGTCAAAAGATAACCGGAATAACAGGCAAGTTTGGCCTTGGAATACAAAATGAAGCAGGGCACAGGCTGGCAGAATTTTGTCAAGAGAATACAATGGTCATAGCAAACACTCTTTTCCAACAACCCAAGAGACGACTCTACACATGGACATCACCAGATGGTCAACACAGAAATCAGATTGACTATGTGCTCTGCAGCCAAAGATGGAGAAGCTCTACACAGTCAGTAAAAACTAGACCAGGAGCTGACTGTGGCTCAGATCATGAGCTTCTTGTTGCAAAATTTAGGCTTAAATTGAAGAAAGTAGGGAAAAGCACTAGGCCGCTCAGATATGACCTAAATCATATCTCTGATGAATATACAGTGGAGGTGACAAATAGATTTAAGAAATTAGATCTGATAGACAGAGTGCCTGAAGAACTATGGACGGAGGTTCGCAACATTGTACAAGAGGTAGCAACTAAAACAATCCCAAAGGAAAAGAAATGCAAGAAAGCAAAATGGCTATCTGAGGAAGCTTTACAAATAGCTGAGGAAAGAAGGGAAGCGAAAGGCAAGGGAGAAAGAGAAAGATACACCAATGGAATGCAGAATTCCAGAGAATAGCTAGAAGAGATAAGAATGCCTTCTTAAATGAACAGTGCAAAGAAATAGAAAACAATAGAATAGGGAGGAGCAGAGATCTCTTCAAGAAAATTGGAGATATGAAGGGAACGTTTCATGCAAAGATGGGCATGATAAAGGACCAAAATGGCAGGGACCTAACAGAGGCAGAAGAGATTAAGAAGAGGTGGCAAGATTACACAGAAGAACTATACAAGAAAGAGCTTAAGGTCCCTGATAACCACGATGGTGTGGTCACTGACCCCAAGCCAGACATCCTGGAATGTGAAGTCAAATGGGCCTTAGAGGATCTGAGCAACAACAAAGCTAATGGAGGTGACAGTGTTCCAGCTGAGCTTTTCAAAATCTTAAAAGACAATGCAGCTACACTCAATATGCCAGCAAATTTGGAAAACTAAACAGTGATCACAGGATTGGAAAAGGTCAGTTTACATTCCGATCCCAAAGAAGGGCAATGCCAAAGAATGTTCAAACTACCGCACCATTGCATTCATTTCACATGCTAGCAAAGTTATGCTCAAAATCCTACAAGCTAGGCTCCAGCAGTATTTTATTTTATTTTTATTTTATTTATTTAAAAACATTTTTATGCCGCCCCCATCGCAACAAAGCCTCAGGGCGGCTCACAACAAAAACAAAATATACAAATATAACAATTATACAACAAAAATATTAAAACCCGGTGCATCTCGGCTTAAAAGATTTAAAATCCTATAAATACCAATAAATTAACAATTAAAATAAGTTTTAAATAAAAAGGTCTTAGCCTGGCGCCGAAAAACAAATAACGGCGTCAGGCATACCTCTCTGGGGAGCACATTCCATAGATGGGATGCCACCGCAGAGAAAGCCCTCCAGGTACTCACCCTCCTAATATCATTCACAGAGGGTTCCCGGAGAAGGGCATCTGTTGCTGATCTCAAGGGGCGGGAGGTCATATATGGACGCAAGCGGTCCTTTAGATACCCAGGGCCCAAGCCATTGAGGGCTTTATAGGTCATTACCAACACCTTGAATTGGGCCTGGACTTCAATCAGGAGCCAGTGGAGCTGACGGAGAACTGGGATTATATGAGAACAACGTCCAGTCCCCGTCAGCAGCCTGGCAGCTCTATTCTGCACCAACTGAAGTATCTGGACGTCTTCAAGGGTAGCCCCACGTAGAGCGTGTTACAGAAATCTAATCAGGAAGTTACCAACGCATGTGTCACTGTCGCCAGGCAGTCGTTCTCCAGGAAGGGATGCAGCTGATGGATCAGCTGAAGCTGAAGGAAAGCGCTCCTCGCCACCGCCGTCACCTGAGCTTCTAGAGACAGCTCAGGGTCGAGGAGCACTCCCAAGCTGCGAACACTGTCCCTCAGAGGGAGTGCAACCCCATTTAGGACAAGGCCCAAGTCCCCCATCCCGAGGCCCAAACCACCCACCAACAGGACCTCCGTCTTGTCTGGATTGAGTTTCAGTTTATTGGCCCTCATCCAGCCCATTACCTCGGCCAAGCACCGGTTCAGCACAGCCACTGCCTCACCTGGATTGTTGGAAAATGAGAGGTAGAGCTGGGTATCATCAGCGTACTGATGATTCCGCAGCCCACACCTCCTGATGACCTCTCCCAGCGGTTTCACGCCACGCGGTGCTTCCAACTCCCAATCCTGCTAGCCTATTCAGAAGGATACCATGGCCAATGGTATTGAAAGCCGCTGAGAGGTCCAGGAGAACTAAGAGGGATGCACTCCCCCTGTCTCTCTCCCTGCACAGGTCATCGTACAGGGCGACCAAGGCAGATTCAGTGCCATACCCGGGTCTGAAGCCTGACTGAAATGAAGCCTGACTGATAATCATTTTCATCCAAGAGTGCTTGGAGTTGTCCCGCCACCACCCACTCTAGCACCTTGCCCAGGAACAGGATGTTGGCCACCGGTCTATAATTGGCGGCCACCTCTGGATCCAGGAATGCCTTCTTTAGGACTGGCCGGACTACCACCTCTTTTAAAGGGGAAGGTACCCGACCGTCTCTTAAAGAGGTGTTGACCACCTCCAGGATCCAGGTCCCAATCCCGTCCTTGGCTTTCTTAAGTAGCCAAGATGGGCATGGGTCTAGTAAGCGGGTGGTAGGGCGTACTTGTCCAAGCACCTTGTCCACATCACCAGGCTGCAACAACTGAAATTCATCCCTTAATTGTGGACTCGACGGTGTCGTTGGCATCTCCTCAGTAGAATCTGGTTCAATAGTAAAGTCAAGCTCGTGACGAATCTGAGCGATTTTCTCCCTGAAATGCCTGGCAAAGTCATCACAGCGGGCCTTTGAGGGTGGTACGAGATCTTTCTTTGGGCCCGGATGTATCAGCCCTTGCACCACCTGAAAGAGCTCCACTGGATGGCATTGTGAAGAAGCAATGGAAGTGGAGAATAATTTCTTCTTCGCTGTCCTCACCACCACAGCATAGGCCCGATAGTGGGCTCTTAAGTGTGTTTGGTCAGATTCACCCCGTGATCTCCTCCACCTACACTCTAGACGTCTCCCAACCTGCTTCATTGCCCGTAATTCAGGTGTATACCAAGGAGATGAACAGGCTCTGCCAGGTGGGAGAGGACACTTGGGAGCGATTGTGTCAATAGCCCTGGTCATCTCCCCATTCCACAGTTCAGCCAGGGCATCGACAGGATCACCAGCCTTTTCAACCGGAAAATCCCCCAGAGCTTTCAGGAATCCATCAGGATCCATCTGGCTCCGGGGGCAGACCAATACAATCTGGTCTGCACCCTTACAGAGGGAAAGGACGCTCTCAAGCTCAAACCTTATGAGGAAGTGATCTGACCATGACAAGGGCATCAAACTTAAATTCCTCACCCTCAGATCACCCTCTTCCTGCCCCGTTGAGAAAACCAGGTCCAGAGTGTGTCCACATTCATGGGTCGGGCCACTGACATGTTGAGACAGCCCCATGGCCGCCATGAAGGCCATGAAGTCCTGAGCTGCCCCGGTTAGAACCGTCTCGGCATGGAGATTGAAGTCCCCCAGGACTAACATCCTGGGAGTCTTCAACACCAGGTCCAAGATGATCTCCGTAAGCTCAGGCAGGGAGTCTGTTGGGCAGAAGGGTGCACGGTACACCAACAGAATCCCCAGTCTGTCTCGGTCGCCCAACACCAAGTGGAGGCATTCCAGCCCCGGCCTCGAGAGGACAGGAAGCCCCACAAGGGAAATAGAAGCTCGATAAACCAGAGTGACCCCCCCTCCCCTCCAGGCGTGGTCGGTGCTGGACCAGGTACCCGGGCGGGCATAGTTGTGAGAGGGCGACATCCTCCCCCTCACCCGCCCAGGTCTCTGTGATGCAAGCCAGGTCGGCCCTCTCATCCATGATCAAATGAGAGGGCCGACAGCTGGGGGAATAACCCGAAAGAGGGATAGGTGTTAACCATCTGTCCCTCCTTCTTCTATGCAGACCCGTTAGACCCCCCAACGCCATAATGTCCATTGCCCATCACCACCCCGATGGCGGCACCCATGCGCTCCCCAGGCGACATCATAGTAAAGCACAAGATGCACCAATTAAAAGCAACCTAAAACCGACAATTAAAACTACTAAAAACATCCTACTTTAATCCACTGCTAGCCCACAGACAAAACCAAAGCCACAACCAAAGCCCCCGGCCAGCCCAGGCCCCCGAATGGCCTCCAAACGGCATCACTGCCCTTAGGCCGCCGGCCCCGGTCGCTGCCGGCGCTTTGTAGGCCGCAGGGCCCCTCCCCCATGCCCCACCCCATCCCGGCGCGTCTCTCACACATGCCAGGGGAAGGGGGCCGGAGCAGGGGTCCGGGCCGGTGGTCCTGGCCTCGGCGGTGACAGCGGCAGCAGCGGGCAACGGAGCAGTAGCGAATTCCAGGTGGCGTGGATGGAGGTGGTACAGGCAGGATTTCGAAGAGGGAGAGGAACTAGAGATCAAATTGCCAACATATGCTGGATTATGGAGAAAGCTAGGGAGTTCCAGAAAAACATCTACTTCTGCTTCATTGACTATACTAAAACCTTTGATTGTGTGGATCACAACAAATTGTGGCAAATTCTTAAAGAGATGGGAGTACCAGACCATCTTATTTGTCTCTTGAGAAACCTATTTGCGGGTCAAGAAGCAACAGTGAGAACTGGACATGGAACCACTGACTGATTCAAAATTGAGAAAGGAGTTCGGCAAGGCTGTATACTGTAGTCCTGCCTATTTAACTTACATGCAAAGCACAACATGAGAAAGGCGGGGCTGGATGAATCACCAGTTGGAATTAAGATTGCTGGGAGAAATAACAACCTCAGATGTACAGATGATACCACTCTAATGGCAGAAAGTGAAGAGGAACTAAAGATCCTCTTGATGCGGGTGAAGGAGGAGAGTGCAAAACATGGCTTGAAATTCAACATTAAGAAAACCAAGATCATGGCATCCAGTCCTCTCACTTCCTGGCAAATAGATGGGGAAAAAATGGAGGTAGTGACAGATTTTATTTTCCTGGGCTGCAAGATCACTGCAGATGGGGACTGCAGCCAAGAAATTAAAAGACGCTTGCTCCTGGGGAGGAAAGCTATGGCAAATCCAGACAGCATACGAAAAAGCAGAGACATCACCCTGCCAACAAAAGTGCGTATAGTCAAGGCTATGGTTTTCCCAGTTGCAATGTATGGCTGTGAAAGTTGGACCATAAGGAAGGCTGGGTGCCGAAGAACTGAGGCCTTTGAATTGTGGTGCTGAAGGGGACTCCTGCGAGTCTCTTGGACCGCAAGGCAATCAAACCGATCAGTCTTGGAGGAGATCACCCCTGACTGCTCTTTAGAAGGCCAGATACTAAAGATGAAACTCAGATACTTTGGCCAGCTAATGAGAAGGAAGGGCTCTCTGGAGAAGAGCCTAATGCCAGGAACAATAGATGGCAAAAGAAGAAGGGGATGGCAGAGAATGAGGTGGCTAGATGTAGTCATGGAAGCAGTTGGCATGAGCTTAAGTGGACTCCGGGGGATGGTGGAGGACAGGAAGGCCTGGAGGAATGTTGTCCTTGAGGTCGCGATGGGTTGGACACGACTTTGCGACTAACAACAACAACAAATTTGTGTCAAATGTGCTTGTATGATGTATGCATTTTTCTTACATACAAAAATGTAAGAGAAAAACCAGGAATGCTTTCTTTGTTATATATAAAATCAAATGTAGTACTGTTGTGTTAGAATTAGTAGCTATATAGAGACACCAACCCTATCCAGTGTGTTTTCTGCACCATTTCAGATCATAAAAAATGATATAACTAGTTAAAATCGGAGAGCAGCTCTCTTATTTAAGAGTCTTTATGCTATTTAGGTAACGGATTACAAACAGAAATGCAGGTTCTCTTTTTCCTAATCCTGCCTGAATTCTGAGTTCTTCAAAAGAGTGGCTTTTGAAGGGTATGAGAAAGAGCTTTTTGTTTTATTTTATTCTATTCATTTTCTTTGGCTACAATAATAAAAAACTGCAGGAGAGCAATGTAGAGGCAGAGGCAGAGGAGAGATTGTGAGTGCAGGAAACTTCTCCCTTTCCCCCCAGGTGGCTCCCTTGGCCCCCAGTCACTCCCTGCTGACCAGCTCAGCCCCCATCACCTGCTTTCCTGCCTTTCAGACAGGTGGGGGCAGGGGACTAGGAAAATGCCACCTTTTCCTCTTCCTCTGAAGCAGCCTCTGGGTCTGTGTAGAGTCCAACTGCCTTCTGGGCCAAGGAAAGGGGCAGGGGCTACAGGCCCTAGAGAGGTGTGTTCACAGGCTTGGCAATGGCTGACTCTCAGCTTACAGATTATAAAAAGCCTTCTGTGCTTTTCTCTTCATGTGTGTCTGCTTAAATGACAGTCTGTTGTTCTTTCCACACATGGACGCTGTGATGTGAGTTATCTCTGACCACCATCTTAGCTCTTGTGGCAACCTGTCACCCCCAAAACACACACCACACTGCCATGACTGGAAGTAGCTATAAATACAAACTACACAACCAGAAATACAAGCAACTTTAAAAAGAGGCATAAAGAAACTAAAAGCTACCAATAAATCCTCCAATTTTTCAGAATCAACAGTGGGTTGGGTTGGTTTGGATCCAGATTTAAGCTGGGCTGGCAGGAGTGAACTTACATGTCCCCCATTCCTGGGACTGCCTCTCAAAGCTCCTGAGAAGGCTGCACAACATCAGAAGACCTTCCTGAATGGAAAGAGCCATGGTGCATGTTGTGGAGAGAATCCTCTTCCAGAGACCTTCCACTTGCAGAAGACAGATCCTGGATTCAACCCAGTGTCATGGAATTCTAGAAGAGTAAAACTATTTTTTAATAATAAGTTTTATTCAAAATAACTCTAAAACAAAACTAAAAACAACATCAATCATCAGAAACATCGGACCTGCTGGGTCAGCCCCCACATTTTTTTCTGCTTATGATAACTTAAAAACATATTTAAATCTATATGAAGTCCTGTTTCTCTAGCCGATAATAAAAAGAGTCCCAAGTTTGATAGAAATCGGTATCTTCTTTCTCCTTCAATGACAAAGTCAGTCTATCCATTTCTGCATAGTCCAAGATCTTTTTTAGGATCAGTTCATCAGTGGGTGGTTCTAGAAGAGTAAAACTAGAAGGATCCAAGAAGGCCGTGGGGTCCAACCCGCTGCTCCACGTAGCACTCCAGCTTGAAGCGCCCCGACAGATGACTGTCCACCTGCATTTGGAGTGCCTCCCCTGTGGGACAGCTCATTGGTTCCACTGTGGTATCTCTCTAAGAGGCAGGTTTTTCCTGATGGTCAGCCAAAATCTGGCTTCCTGTAACTTGAGCCCATTATTCCATGTCTTGCCATCTGGAATAATGGAAAAGAGATCCTGGCCCTCTTCTGTGTGACAACCTTGAAAAGTGCTGCCATGTCTCCCCTCAGTCTTCTCAAGGCTGAATGTGCCCAATTCTTTCAGTGTCTCCCCACAAGAATCTTGTTTCCAGTCCCCTGATAATCCCTGTTACCCTCCTTTCTACTTTGACTGTATCTTTCTTGAACTGTGATGCCAAGAATGGGACTTGTGAATCCAGCATTTGCCTTTTTTGCGGCTACATGATATCGTTGGCTCATTCAGCCTCATTCCAAAATCTTTCTTGAAATGGTAGATCACAGTACTATTGAACCAAACATGCCCATCTTATAAGTGTAGTTCTCTTTCTTAGGTGCAGAACTTTGTCATTAAATTCCATGCTATTGTTTTCAGACATGTGTCTGACTCTCCCTTTCTTGTCTGAGGGTCCCAAACACCAGACAGTCCTTTACAATGCTGATCTTTATTGGCACTCCACAGCTAACAAGCCAGTGCAGGTCTAAAAGTGCTCTAGCAAGCTGGGTGATAGCCTCTGTCTGTGTAAAGAGTGAATGAGAACTGAACCCAAGTGGAAACTTCCTTCTGATCTTCCCTCTTCCTTCATTTACAGGCTTGAATAGATCTAGCCAAGCAACACAAGACCTCTAACTGGGTAGCTTGTCTCTCCCAACACCTTGCTGTGCAGTCAAGGATCAGGCAAGGCAATGGCTCTCCCTCCTCTCCTGAGTCCCCTCCCGTCTTTCCAAACATGTCCACTCTCACAGTCGGCCTGAGAAACGGTGGGCAATGACTCTGACGAGGCTTCAAAGGCTTCTGCTGTTCTTTAATCCACCTGCCCCCCTGTCATCCATTCAGATGTCGTGCAGCATGTTGTGAGCTTCCCCACTTTTACCCCAAAGCACACAATCTAGGCTTTGGTGAAAACCAGGTCAAAGATTTATTAAAAATTCAAGGAAAAGCACAGAACAGGGAAAGGGTGGGTCACATTCTGGACAAAAAGCAAGAAGTGGCTCAAAGTAGCAAATCAGCACAAAGGACAAACGAAAGGGAAAGGCTGTCTAGCTAAGCAGGGGCCAGTGCTGAGCAGCCTGCCTGGTTTCTTGAAGACCCACTAGGTCTTCAAGATTCCTTTGGTTGGGGAAAAACTACAGCAAGGAGCATCCACTGTTCATGCTTGCTGTATAACGCACAGCGGGAACCTATTTTTTCTCTCCCATGTTGAATTAGAGATAGCTCACTTCTTACCAGGAATGCACATTATGCCAAAAATCCAAAAACCGAATATTCTTGCTACCTTCAGGAACAACTGTCTGCAATCTCTCGTTCTTTACTCATACTTCTGCTTCAGCCACTGTTATGATAGTGAGAGAGGGAGAGATCCAGATATCTTTCCTTTACTGATTCCACTACAAAAGACTAGGAGGAGAAAAGATTTCACTTTGCACAAGTGTGTCTTAAGCAACAGCAGGAAACCAAATAGTCAAGAATAGAAAGCAATTGAGCTGACCCACACTAATTGGCCTTTTGTGAAGAGGTGTCACAATGCATTCTTCTTGAAGAATAACAAAAACTAAAACTAGCAATAAAGTGCTTAATCAAGGAAAGCACACAGAGGTATGACAAGAAATCTATTAAAACAATTTGTATTCATGATGTTACAGCCCCAGGATATAGGACAGAACTGAGCAAGAGCCATACATTACAGGGGAAAAGAAAAATCTTGAAGAAACTGCAGTTATTACTGACCCCAAGTGTTGGATTTGTAACCTCTATTCCCACGTGAATCAATGCCCCCTTCATTCCCTTTGTTTCTGTTGTGCATGAATGAATGAATGACTTTCATTTTACCTAGTGAAAGCAAATACTGTATCTCATCAAATTGGTTTAAACGTGTGCACTTGCTCAGAATAGCCAGCTTGCATAATTTGCTTTTATAATGGTTCAACACTCAATCATGTCTTTTTTTAAAAAAATAGGAATCTCTTTAAGTACTTTGTCTAACCACAAACAAGTGTGATTTAAAAATTAAGCAAATTACCAGATAAAAAGAAAGAATAAATTTGACTTTCCAAAATGGAAAGCTAAAGAACTTCATTATTACAGTGCTGAAACTTCTTGCATTCACATCCCACTAAATAATCATTCCTTTCAAAATACTGTTTGCTTAACTGGAATCTCCTGTTCACCAAACTAATTTCTGTACAGGACAACAGTATAAATTCTAGAGGAATATCTGAATCAGGGATGACTTGCAATCTATTTTTTAAACATGGAAGAGGCTTTTGTGTGGAGAAATCTGAAAACACAGCACGCTAGTTGTCCGTATAAATTCTATTATTTTGTTTGACTTGGTGACTGCAGGCACAAAAAACAAAGAAACCCAACATAGAATCATAGAATAGAGTTGGAGGGGGCCATGAAGGCCATCAGGTCCAACCCCCTGCTGTTGCACCATCCCACTCAGATGGCTGTCCAGTTTCTTTTTGAATGTCTCTAGTGCTGGAGAGCCCACAACCTCTCTAGGCAATTGGTTCCACTGTCCCATTGCTCTGACATCTCATGCCATCATCAGGCATGGTAATCTAGACACAGCCCCTTTTGGGGTGCTTTCTCAATGGAAGTGCATCCTATGCAGGAAAATGATGATGTGTGAGGCAACTAGCATGCTGTTGCAGCACACAGGACAAGAAAAAGGGGACGTGAGTGCATCCCAGTGCTTCTGTGTTTCCCAAACTGTGGTTTCCCACAAGTTCCGCTTCTAACTGTACTTTCTTATATTTCATCAAATGCCTCTTCAGAGGGCTGGCCAGCCTTCAAGAGCAGCCTTGTGAACAAAAAACAAGAGTGTGTTGTTCACCTGTGCATGTGAAAGCTGTCCAAAGCGTCCTACGGCATCTTGCTACATTAAAGGCCAATTACAGGGCAGTCCTTGCGTAGATTTGCTCAGAACTAAATCCCACTGAGTGCAATGGGACTTAATCCCAAATAAGTGTGTACAACATTGCAGTCTTGGTTTACTATAGCACTATTTGACCTACTTCATCAGATCTTAGCAAAATTAGGCTTTTATACATGTCCACACTGGGCATTAAGAAGGTGTATTGATATTCATATACTTTGGATATGTGCACTGTTTTCTTACAATTGGGATGCATTCATGGCATTCTGCTGCCTTTAACTGTCGCTTCTTGCTTTGCGTTTCTTTCTCTGCATCCCAGCCTATGTACATTTATTCCTACCACCACTGGAGACCACATAAAGCTGAGTAAAACAAGGAAGTTCTTAATATTAAAAAAGTCTTAGGGTGTAACCTTACATCAGTTTACTGGGCATCCTAAAATAGCATATTGACCTTCTTTCGTAGCTTGCAACTTACTCTGTGAAAATTATTGAGAATGCTGAACTTGCTTAAGGAAATTAAAACATATATTAACCACAGTTGTCATCATTTTGTAATGGCCATCCCTTCTTTATCCACACAAAGCAAGTAATTGCCCTACAATGCAGTATTCTCTCACGGGTCTACAAATTTTGGGAAATTATCAATCTCCAAGATAAAATGTGCTAATTCTTACATATTTTGATTGGATGAATTAGAAAACAGGTGATGAAGGTGCTGGTTGGCTAAAGTTTTCAAGATATTTCACATTAAAGATTTATACACAGGAGAGCATCTTTGTGTGCAAGAGGAGGTGCCTGATGATCATGATGCCTCATAACTTCTTGACAAAGTACAGAAGAACGATGAAAATAATACCACATGGAAGTGTATAAATGTATCTTTGCTTTGAGACTAAACATTATTACCTAACTGTAATTTATAGTTCTCTTATTGCAAGGTACATTGGTCTTGGTCAGATCTATACAGTTACATCTGGTGGCTTGTGAAAGTGTCATTGTCTAACATTTTCAAGGATCAGTTGTGTGGTATTTCCCTCAGAAGCCAAGATGCATCAGAAGTGTGTAAACAATGCATATAACTTCCGCTACCTTTGTGGCGAGGTTACATTTGCATCTCAAAAGTGCAGTATGATGGCAGTGGTAAAAAAGGCATAGCACCTATATTTTGGATGCAAAACGGGATGAGGACAAGAGTTGGGCCCCCCATTATTGTTGCATTACATGTGTGACTTATCTGCGTCAGTGGCGAAAGAAGAAAAAGTCCATGCCCTTCACAGTCCCAATGGTGTGGAGGAAACCCCCCAATCATAGCAGCAAATGCTATTTTTGCTTGGGTTTCCCAGTTGCAAAAGGGATTTCAAGAAAGAAGTGGACTGTGGAAGATGCAAACATTCAGTTCGCACTGTGTCCTGTACCTCATGGTGAGGACTTACCCATTCCAGATCCACCAGAATCCTACTCTCTAGACTCAGATGATGATAAAGATGTTAGAGCTTGTCATTTTTTTCATGCAAAATGCATGAAAATGTTACATGAAAAATAAATGAATGGAAAGTTATGTTGGTATCAATAAAAAGATAAATTTATAATGATTGTTGTGGCACCATTCTCATTGCATTATCACATTTTGCAGAAAAGTTAAGGAGCATAATCACATCCTCCCCTTGTAATTTTGAATTGTTTTGATGCAATTTTGACCTGAAGCTGTATCTTGGAAACTGGAGCCAATTAATACTCAGGACTTAATTTTTCTTTGTTAGTGACCCAATTCTGGTAAAATTTAGCTACTTTCATTTCTGAGGCTTTCTCCTTGTAGAGCAGTGTTATGTACTGCTTTCCCAATTGATTCACTATTGCTGATTTTTCTCCTTATCGCTGGTTGATCTACCCAATGGTTTGTGAATGTTTTATTACACAAAACACGTTAGAGATGTGTTCTTCTTTACTGTGAGAGATTAAACAACAAAGAAAGTAATGGATTTCATTAGCACAAAGTGTAGTTAGTTAAAATGCTTTTTGCTGAGTACAATGGCACATTGACGGAATTGACCTGGAAGGGTGAGATAACCAGAATGTGAACATTCTGTCTCCACGGAAAGATATGTGGCCTCTTCAGAAAGGAAGGCACTGGACAGAATAATATTTTCTTCAGGCACTTGAGAACTTTCATGATATACAAATGCCTTCCTCTCTTGTTTATGTTCTGTGCACTACACCATTTTAGTTCACAATTACAACTTAACCACAGACCTGTTTTTAAGGGAAGAAGAAAAAATGTTAGCATGCTTTGCAAATGAAAAAGTGACCACAGCATCTTTCTGTTGAAAGCGAAATGCAAAGTACACTAAAATTAAATTTCAAACACTGAAATGTCTGAAAAACTGCAACTGCTTTAGTGGTAACTTAGACTTTTAGTTCCAAACTATTTGACCCTTTGTTATTTAACTACCTTGGTATTAAGTATGTTCCAGGTTAGATTAGTCCAGGGATGACCAACTTCCTGAGCCTGCCAAGCTGCTATCCTGCCTCTGAGTCCCTTGCCAGAAGAACCACTCAGCAGACTCCTTCCTCTGCTGGGTCTGCATTAGAAGCTATGATAGTCCCAGTGTCAGATGGGTGCAGTGACCACTAGCCAGGGAAAAAGCAAGATTTCTCACTTTTCTTTTGACTGGCCAGAGCAGCTTCTGGACAAAATTGCTCAGGGAATAGCCCTGACCAGGCAAAAAGAAATATGCAAATATGCAAGGTCTTTTCTCAACACAGCAATGAAGGAATGCCTCTCATTCCTGGCTTGGAGGGACACCTTCCAGATGAGATCACTGGTGGATCACTACAAGTGCACTGTGGCAGTGTAAAAGGGATATGGGCCAGGAGCTGGTTATTCCTGTGTCAAAGCATCTTTTGCTTCATGTTACTCACTTATATGTTATTTCTTCCTAAGTCTCCATGCCAAACTAATGGCTCCAAGCAGCTGGAAATTCCCCAAAGAGAATTAACTGTTTCTTCTTTTGAAGAATGTGTCTGTTGTATCAACAAAGCAAGTGCAAGATACAAGATAGAAAGATACAAGACCACACTAGATCTTAACAGGTTAAGGTTGTAATGCATGTATTCTGCTCTCATGTTTTATCATCTTTGTATTCTGTCATTTCTCCAAGGACAGGGTAATATACATGGAGCTGATTCCATTTTACCCTGTGCTGTAGTGTGGTTTAAGTTGACAGTGACCAGTCCAAGGTGATCTCATAAACTTTATACTTGAATGGAAATTCAAAACGTTCTCTCATTGGTCCAAATCAAGGTTTCAGTGTGAGGGTAAGTCTGCAAGGACATCATCATCCATTCACTTTGTAAAACAAATGAGGGAGCCACATGTTATATCCAGTTTGCATGCCTCTTTCTCCTAGCAGTTTTTTTAAAAAGTAACAGACCTAAAGAGACTGCCAGGAATGGGGGCCGGGGCGGGGGAGGGTGTTAATTCCTTTACTTCCTACCACATGTCCAAAGTCATCTATGCAAGCTATTTTTCTCCGTACAGGAACAAAGATATGAGTAGCCCTCTTTATGCACAGGAAAAGTATAAGCAGGTAGAGGAGGGCATTTCTGAGTGAGCAAATTGGCAGGAAGGGGAAGGGTTAAGCAGCTCCTTCCCTTGCTGTTACTTCTGGTCTGAGCGAATTCTTCTAATACAGAAACTAGCATGGGAGCTGGAAATGCACGACTGTACATAAAAGTTCGACCTGAAACGAGATACTGAGATAGAGTAAGCAAAATACAGTACACAAAGAAACATTTTATTTGCTCCCCGCAGTCCCCTTGCATACACAAGGTGAAGATGGCTAAGTCCAAAGCTCACACAATGTGTTTTGGGTACTGGTCGGTTCTAGAAAATTATTTTTATTGACATGGTCCAAACAATCATGAAGTTGAGGCCGCTACATCGTCAAAGGGAACAGCAGGTGGGATTCAATAGGATATTTATAGGCCTCTCGTTGCCTTCGCTGGTTCTCCCGGTGTTTATGAAAGGGCTTAGCTAGCAATTGTTATCTAGAAAGAAGAACTAGAAAGTTAGCTAGCCATTGCTAGCTAGAAAGAAGAGCTAGAAAGGGCTTAGCTAGCCATTGTTAGCTAGAAAGAAGAGCTAGAAAGTTAGCTAGCCATTGTTAGCTAGAAAGAAGAGCAAGCCGATTCCCACGTTCGTAGAAAAAGCGGCACAGTGGCAGCTCGAGGAACGCCCTGGCAGAGCCGGGCAGGCCCGCGTAAGGCCCACGGCGCCCAAACAGATGCCGCCGCCGCCACCGCCGCCTCCCCTTTTGCAAGCAAATGCTCCGCCGCTGCTGACCAAAGGGAAGTTCCGCGCCCCACTGAACATCTGCGGCGGCGGCCCCTGTCAGTCCGAGGCGGGACGGACTTCCTCTGCCAAGTTCCCAGCGCGACGTCCTTGCCGCAAGCCGGCAGGCGAAAGAGAAAGCTGCATCCTTAAAAGCGGCGCTGCCTCCCAGGTCCGCGCACAAGCCGAGAGCTCTTGCAGCTGGCGGGCAGCCTGTCTGCCCTCCTCTCCTCACCGCTCTCGCCTAGCAGGAAGCGAAGAGGCCCGGCCGCCTCCGCAGCGCCATGGGATCGACCACGGAGACCCACGAGATGAACGGGCTGATGGCGGGCAACGGGAACGCGGCGCCTCCCGAAGAGGTAAGCCGCAGCCGCGCCGTGGCGGGCGCCGAGGGAGCTGTCCTCGGAGCGGCATCTCCGGAGCTTCGCGCCCGCCTTGCGTCACCGCTGCGGCTGGAGGCGCCGCTGGGAGGGAAAGTGGGCCGGCTGGCGCGGCAGGACAAGCCTCCGGGCGACGGATTCCGCGGCGCCGGGCACGCTACGCGCCGGCCGCGCCCGGGCAGGGCTTTCGCGGAGCCTGCGCGCTTCCCGGCCCTTGCCGGACGGGGAGCAAGGGAGAGGGGTCCGGCCGGCCCGGGTGCGGCATTTCTTCCTGGCGAACATGGCCGGGGGAGCCACGAGCTCCTGCTCTGGGTGGGCCTTTCCAGTAAATCTCGGCGCCTTTCGCCCACTGCTTGCTTTGGAAGCCAGGCCAGCGAGGCACGATGTAAACAGTGGAGGCTGCCGCTTTGCGGGAAAAGGGCAGGCCTCGCCTTGCCGGCTGGGACTGGCAAGATCGCCTCCCTGCCCTAGTTTGAACTTTTGCACAGCGCCCTAACGGTGAGTGGGTACAATGATCTGCACTCGAGAGCTGAGGCTCAGTTGTTGCTGAACTGCCGCCAGTTGTTGCAAGGTGGGTTATAATGTTCTCTGAACCCCACCAAAATAAGAAGCCATGGTGAATAACCCACAGTTTGCAACCCAGCAACAAACCCTTCATGGGTTGTTTGTAGTGAACAAGCCATAGCTTCTGAGAGCAGCTTGGTTAGGACAGCTCAATCCATCTTTCAACAACTGCCCATAGTTCAGCAACTACCCACACTAAACTCATAGCCCTTGACTGTGGTCTGGGATTTTAAATAAAAGAGTCAAGTGAAGAACATTTGTACAAAAGAAGGCTAACAAGTGGTCAGGTGGTGTGTGTCCTTCAGAATAAATCAGGAGAAAGGGGTCTGACCTGGACAAAAGGCTAGCTAGGTGGAGACACAGGTGCACCATACACCTCCATGGATTCCAACTGGAGAGAAAATGGCAACAGGGCTTGATGGCAGACCTTTTTTTGCCCAGTCAGCCCCTTTTGCTTCTTAGTAAGTAGATTTGTGGGCACTCAGAAATCCCACTTAGCGGGCACAGAATACATTTCAGTTATAACTGAGTAAATCCATGCATGTTGGGGATTCAGAGGAAATTTATGAATTGTGGAGTACTAAAATCATATAGATTTACTGGACCTGCCAGCATTTTTTATTCATATCAAAGAACGTGTTATTTGGATTACCTGAAAAATCTAGGAAAATTTAGGAGACTTCTTTTAAGTGGTTCCACTTCTTTCTGACAGGACAGTTCCTTGAAATAACTTAGAGTACTATTCTAGTCCCTTGCAACTATCTTCACAAAGATCTATTTCATCACAGCTACTTTTAAACATATGTATTATGCTGTTTCAGAACACATTGTTAACAGCATACTTATGAAACCTAGTTATATTATTCTCAGAGCCAGGAGCACCAATCTCAGAGCTTAAAATAGAACTTGGAGATGTGGTGATGGATAGAGAAATCTAGGGCACAGGTATTTTGGTACGTAGAATGGTACTAGAATGGTTAATTACTAGAATGGTAGCTCTGGTGGTAATCAAGTACAAAGCAAGTGTATCCTATTGGATGTCATGCCTTAGGTCATGTGGGTATCTGATCATAATTATTTTTTCGACTACATCCAGTATGCAGGCTTCACTTATTAGTAGAGGTCAAGAATGTAGTAAGTCCACCCTGCCAAACACTTAGATGGACCATTTCAACCATCAATATTTTGCCCTCAAGTGGAAAGAGAGGAAGCTGAGATACCTCCAGGACATTGTGTATGCTGGCGGCATCTGTCTTAACTTTCAAAAACAAAAATCCATCTAGGATGTCCTTGCAACCTCAGAAATACAGCTGGTACAGTTCTTTCTGTCAAAGAGAACCCTCATAATCCAGTTCCAGCTCCAGCTGGAGTGAGTTTCCAAGGACAACGCTAGGATTCCTTGTAATCCTATAGATATCTAGACTCTGCCTAGCAGACATAGGATTGTCCCCTTATTCATTTTTTTTAATGTGGATTCAGTTTGGATCAAGATCCTTGCTCATGAGGAATGAAGGCTTTAATCCTACCTTACCTTCTGCCACTCACCCACACATACACCGTCCTGCAGTTGGCATTTCCAGAAAAGGTTCTATTGAAACAAATGGATTCTCTTTCTTGGCAAATCAAATTGTAGGCATGCAGGGCACAATTCAGTTCAGTACTGTAGCAGAGGCCAAAGGCTGAAAGTCCCCTAGAGCCCTAGGATCCCAGTCTAGATTATGTCCCCTGCCCTAATTTTTAAGTAAAGAGAGATAATATAGAGTTACCTGCTGTAACTTTTAACATGTGGTATTAGCAGAGGCAAAATGCATCAATCTGCCTCTTAAAAAGAATTGCCACCAGACACATTCAACAGCTGCTTAGAACATTCAACTTGTCATTGTACTTGGAAGCATTCTAGTTTCTCTCAAGTCCAGTTGTTCTTCTTGATCTTTAAATCCCTTCAACATCTGGAACCAGCATAATTTATCCTGCCCTATTTCTTCCATGCAGAAAGACCAGAAATGGATGGTACTATATTTCTAGGTTTGTTTGTTTAAGGAAATTTGGACCATTTTCTTCTTATGTAGAAATTCCAACTGTTAATGCTTTGCGGTTCAGTCACTGTATGACATATGTAGGGTTGGATCCAGATTTAATGGGTCAGCTGTACCAGCAGAAGCCAACTTCTCTACTATTCCAGCCCCCTGAAAATTTTACAAAGGAAACCCCTGCTAAATGGCATAAACAGTAGTCTGTGGAGGAGGAGGAATTCTCCAAAATAGGTGGAAGGACTTTCTGCAAGCAGATTCTGCATCCTAGATTCAATATTTAAAGTTGACACGAGAGATTACATTCTCAACTTGAATCTTTGGTTCTAATCACTGCGTAAAGGTTCGGGGTTTTCAACCTCAATCTGCTTAGAAATTCATGCCACCTTCTCCAAAGGAAAGCTGACGTACGTAAAAGGGCAGCCAGGCCACTTCGAACAGAGGAATGGATTTTTGGATATGATGTAGGAATATACTTTCTTATGACTTTTGGTGACGATAACATGGATTTCCCCAGGCAGGATGCAAATGGGGATTTCCAGGCACAGTCCTTGTGGATAGTACTGTTTCATGATGTGGTTGAGGCAGCAGTTTTTTAGGAGTGCATTGTGTACTGACTAACAAGCATTCATTACAGGAAGCTATAACTGGTTTTGGTTTCATGGTGTTCTTATTCTTGTGGTAAATGGTAACTATTACTCTGTTGCATACATCAAGGGAAGCAGCCTATAAATTCAGGGCTGATCTAATTGATCCACTAAGACATTTTTAACATTTAAAAAAGATTAAACTTTTGAATTTATAATTGCTGCATGAGCCAGTGTGTTTATGTTTGTCACCAGTGCCAGTGTGAGCCAGTGTGTTTATGTTTATCTGTTATACGTCCCTCCCTCTCTCTTCAAGAGCCAGTGTAGTGTGGTGTTTAGAGTGCAGGAGGGAACTCAGGGGTTATGGGTTCTAGCACTCACTGAGTGACTTTGGGTGAGTCAGAGGTTCTCAGTGTAACCTACCTCACAGGGATGTTGTGAGAATAAGATTGAGAAGAGAAGAGTCTCGTAAGCCATCTTGGGTCCCTTGCAAGAAGAAGAAAGGTAGCATAGAATTGTAGTGTAATAATCACATTTGTATCTACCCTTTTTGCCAATATACTTGTGATCATTTACAGCTTAAAATATGAAATAGTAAACGCCCATGGTATCAAATGCTGCTGAACAACTGAAAAGAGCAAACAAGGATGCTCCCCTCTGTTTCTTGCTCAAATGCTGAACTCCAGAGCAACTAGATAGAAATAGCATAAGAAACTAGATTGAAATAAGTCCAGATAATTACACCATCAAGGAATGCCTTGATCTGAATGGCTGGCACCCTACCAAATATATACCACTCTGCCCAGGAGACTGGGGTTGGATACCTGGGTCCAGGCAGGGCTTCTTCAGAAGATGGTCGTAACTATCTGTTTCAATGTGGCTATAACAGACCTCCTCTTTCAGAGACAATCTCGAATCCAATCCTTCACCTAGCTAAGTGGTCCCCAACCTTTTTTGGGCTGCCATCCCATTTCCTCTTAGGTGACTATCCTAGCACTCCCACACCTCTTTCCTTGTATTAGATCTATTGCTCTACTGCAAATTTAAAACAATCAGTCACCACCCACCTGGATCTTTTCTATACTGCCCATTTTGGGAATCACTGAGCTAGCTTGTATTGGCCGCAACAGGAGAGAATGGATGATGTGGTAGACTGCACCTCTTGAGGCACCCTGTCCATGTCCTTAGGCTAAGCTTCTGTTCACATAACTTGTACAGCTTCAGCAGACCTCAGGCATACATATCATATGTAAGCAGAACTTTTTGTTGGGACAAAGCATTTGGAGGGCCACAAGTGGATAAAATACATTTGGTGAAATTTACTATTTTCTAACATTTTAAAATCTAAATTTTGTGCTTTTAATTTATGTTACTACTTTGAAGTACTTGTAAATTTTCTTTTTCCCTCACAACATGATAGATGAGATGATGGGCTAACTAAGAGTGCTGTTCTATGCAAGATTATATAGAAAAAGGCCTACAACTCCTTTTCAATCTAACTTTGAATAGAATTGAACCTTCAGTAAATTAAATAATGTATTCAGGGTATACCTTATTTTGCATTCTTACAGTATTTTCCAAAGGGGACCAGTGGGAATTTTTGTTAGACAAGAAATTCATACTTGAATACTCAGCTTATCATGCAGAATTAACCACTGAGGCCTACTAGCCAAGCTTCAGTTTTTGTTCTGTAAATCCTCAGAAGGGAACTGTGCACAGTTCAGTGGTTCTCAGTTGTACCAATGCAATCAGCAGCAGGACAGAAATAGAAAAAAGCTCCAAGTGATAGTGCAGGGAATAATTTGCCTCTGAGCTAATTAGTCTGCAAGGCAGAAGATACTAGAAAATTCCTGAATGTCATAGCATTAATCCTGTGACTCACATTCTTGTTTATCCATATGTATTTCCATGTGCAGGCAGGAGAATGCCTTCAATCATCAGGTATGTTGGCAAGCCGCAGCAGGAGCTTTTTGGAATGTCTTTCAAGAAGATATTCCTGAGTAAAGGAGGGCACATATCAGAACGTGTGGCCTTCCAGATGTTCATGGACTGCAACTCTCAGCATCCCTCACCATTGAATATGCTCACAGGAACTCTGCGAAAAATAACTGGAGGACTGCAAGTTGCTTACCTCTGACTTCTATAGATAGGATACAGGCAGTCCCTCAGTTATGAACATCCAAGTTACGAACATCCATACTTATGAACAAACTGCCATAAAGCCTATTAATTTAAAAATTTGAGCTAAAGACAAACTGTTAGTAATAACAAACATGGGAACTTTTGGAGTTTTGTGGCACGCTGTGGAAAATTGTCATCACCCCAGAGAAAGAGAAAGCAAAAGGGAAGGGAGCAAACCTCCTTGCCCCACCCATCTGGAGATGGAATTCTCTCTGGCATTCCCTTGGTGCAGAGAGGAAGCACTAGTGAGTGAAGAAGAGGAGGGGAAATGAATGCAATAAATGAAGAAGAGGAACCCTGCTGGATCAGACCAGGCTGTGGGGGGCGGGGGGAGAGAAGGTGGTTCAGTGGAGGGCTAGAGATATTTGTGGGTTTTCCATTTCCATGGGTATCCTAGGCCTGCAACCCCCACAAATGTGGAGGACTGACTGTATATTGAAATGTTTCTTAAGGGTTTTATATGGCCAGAAAGATAAAATTTATACATATATTAAGACAAATATTTGGCTTACTCCTGCTAAATACAACCCACGTACATGATCCAACTTGCATACAAATTTGACTTAAAGACATGCTCAGGAATGGAACTCATTCATAAAGAGGGACTGCCTGTATTAAAGGGTTTTTGTCTGTGTGTGTATTTTTATGTGAAGATGTTTTGAATATTTTGTGGTTTGCTTGGATTTGTTTCAGTATGGTGGGACGGACAGACAGACATAAATAAGTAGTTTATTTAAGTGCATTGTTATCACTTGATACAGACAAGATGCACAAACTCTGCAGGTGCAAATAGTGTGGCACAGCAGTTAAATTAAAACACCAGATTGTCCCTTTCCGCTTGCACAAGCATTCTCCCCCTGAATCAACACTTGATAGAAGCACCTTGGTAGTAGTTACAGCTGTGAATCTTCTTGGTTAAGTCTCTATCCGTTTTGCATATTTGGATGCTGCAATGTTTCCCATTCTTCCAGGCACAACTGCTCCAGCTCTGTCAGGTTGGATGGGACCATTGGTTAACAAGAACTTTCAAGTCTTGCCGCAGATTCTCAATCAGACTGGAGTCAGGGCTTTGATGGGGATGTTTGAAGACATTCAAGTTCTTCTTTTGGAACTACTCCAGTGTGAACTTTGCTTGTGTGTTTAGGGTCACCGTCCTGCCAGAAGGTGAACTCTTACTGCAGTTGTAGTTCCATTATGTTTCACTCGATCCATTCTGTCCTCAGTCCTGGTCAGTTTCCCAGTCACTACCAAAGAAAACTATCCCCACAACTTTATGCTGCCACCAGCAAGCTTCACCACAGGAATTGTGTTCTCTGGGTAATGAACACTGTTGGCTTTGTGCTGCACATAGTGTTTTTCAGCAGCATCACAATCAGCCAAGAGAATCTTTCTCCACTTCTTGGCAGTGTCTCCCACATCCCTTTTTGGAAGCTCCAAACAGGCCTTTTCCTTCTTATCCCTCGTCTATAAAGGCCAACTTTGTGGAGCATTCAGGTGATAGTTTTTTCACAAACAGTTTCTTGCAGCTCTGCTGTAGCTTTCTCCAGTTTCTTTAGAGTTAGCGTAGAGTCTTAGTTGCTCCTCTGATTAATGCCTGCCGTATCCAGTCACTGAGTTTTGTTGGACAGCCTTCTCTAGGCAGAGTAACTGTTGATCCATATTGCTTAGATTTTGCTCAATGTTTGATATATATTTTCATAACCCAGCTCTGATGGGTGCTACTGCATAAGTTTATCTCGGAGTTGTTTTGATAGCTTCCTAGAATTCATGATGCTGTTTGCTTTGATAAGCTATGAGGCAGACTGGTGTAATCTGAAATCATGTGGCACTGGAATTGCACACAGCTGGATTCCATTCAACTACTCATAGTACAGTGTCAGATTTCTGAAGGCAGTGGATTGTGGCATAGCTTCTTTGGACATTGGACTTTGGACATTTGGACTTATGCAATGGACAAATGCCTAAAACAAAATGGTTTTGTTTGCTTAGCTTTTGTTCCACCATAAAATAATTTGCACCCTCACAATGCTAACTGTCTTATGTACATCAAGTAGTAACTATGCCAAGTAAATTTATTTCAACTGCAGGTTGTAACACAACAAAAGGTGGAAAAATCCAAGAGTGAGGCAAGGACAAATATGCTTCTGAATCAAATATACGTTGTAATAGGATGAGACCATTCTCTAAAATACCATTCAGCTTGTCATTTGAAGGCCAGTTGCAGATGACATAAACAAGTTTGATGTATACATTTTTTATGGGGTCGCACAGTTCGAACTTGCGTCCATACCACATGTTGCCTTCTTCATAACAAGGAATCTCTCAATGGCCACCTTGTAATGGGTTCTTCATGTGATGTCCCAACTAAAATTCTTACTGAGTTTCTTGGTCAGCTGCAGGTACATCAAGGTGGTGCCAGAATATAAATTCCATGCATGTAGAAGCATGTCAAAATAGTTACAATTCATGATATTGGTCTCCTGTGAACATGTCAGCTATGGGAAGTCTACTTTATTTTTATTTATTTTATTTTTCAATTTATATCCTGCTTTTTCCTACAAAGGGCTCAAGGCAGCTTACATTATTCTCCTCCTCCATCTTATCCCCACAACAACAGCCCTGTGAGGTAGGTTGGGCTGAGAGTCTGTGACTGACCCAAAGTAACCCAGTTGGCTCCATGGCCGAGCGGGGACTCGAACCCAGATCGCCTGAGTCCCAGTCCCATGCTCTTAACCACTACGCCACACTGGCTCTCAAGTTTCTCTTAGTGATGAAGGAGCTGTGTAGACAAGCCCTCAGATTTGGCTTTGTAAAGTTAAAAGCTTCTGATGTAACACTTATACTTCTGGGCTGAAGACACCTACCTTGCAGCATAGATTCTGGTCTATATGCCTTTCATAAGATTCTTAGACAAACAAAACCCTCTTCACTTTAGCCCTCAAATCAAATTTAAGCACAGGCTTAATAGCCTAACAAGCACCCTTAAACAGCCACGTATGTGAAAAAATATCTAAAGGTAGTGTGGATATATTCTGGGAAGCAATTAGTTGTGGTGATTAACTTTTGAGATTTCAAATGTACATTCTTTAAAATTTAATTCTAATAAATTTGCCATATTTTCTTCTGGAAGTTGGACTGAAGGAATCCTTTAGCTTCATGCTTGTGCTCTACACTTGCAGTAAGCTGGGGTTGTATTTACCTTGGGCCAGTTTCCCACTCCTTGGACTGACTTAATGGCATGCAGCCACCTCATCGTTACGACTCAAGACACAGCCCTGTGCATATTTGGACCGTTCTGCAGCTGCCATGCTGGCTGAGGAATGCTGTGTAAGCCTTTCAGCCCTTAAAGAGTGATGTTACCACATCCTACCCAAATAGTGTAGGCCTGCCTTAGCTCTTAAACAAAGTCTAGGGAAAGCTAGTAGGAAAAAGGTTCCAATGACAGGAATAAAAACTCTATTCCTCCTAGTCACTGGCTGAATGAACAACACTCTCAGTGTTGGGCTCCACCTAATCAAAGCTATTAAATAAGTCCTTTACTCTGTCTTGCTTCTTTAGGATTTTCCTGGCAGAGGAATTAAGAAAGTGCTGGGTGGAATTTTGGAAGTGGTGGAATTTGGGGAGAGAAAGGAAGAAAAGTTCCCTTTGAACAAAAATCCAATCAGATAAATAGTTAAAGGCTTGCTCATAGAAATAGCCCTGGGAATAACTGCATTTTTTCCCATCAACTCCAATGAATAAGTTTTATTTAGGTTTTTGAAGGATCAGACACTAATTTTCTAAGATTAACATGATTTTAATTCTATCCTCTTAGAAAGAAAACATATGTCTGATGGGAATAGAGCATAAGAACCATGTCCAATCACATGCCAAGATTAAAATAAGTTTTAACTTAATTAAAACACAACTTGTGAAAATTCTAGGAGAAAAATACAATCCACAAGAGGACAAGAAAGTATCAAGCAATGCTGACCACAAATTCAAAACTAGAAGAGAAGACCATTTCAAATATGTTATTAATATTTTGCTACACAAACTATAAGAAACACAACTGATATTAAATAAATGCTAGTTTCCCACTGTGCCCTGTTCTAGATTAATTATATTTCACTAGTATAAACTGAAACTTGCCCGAAATAACTTGCACTAGGGCAATAGGAAATTGCCAATTTGCTGTCAAAGTTAACTGGTGCATCATGCCTCCTTTCCCTGCCTAGCAAGTACTAGCTATGTCATGTAAGCAAGTTCCAGGGCGAATCATGCCTTCTCCCCCCTCCTCCTAGCAAGCCCTAACGATGGTGTGTAAGCATTGGTTTATGCTAGTGCAGTGATTCCCAAAGTGAATGGTACTGCTGCCCTGACGCAGTGGAAAGGTCCAGGAGACTGTGATGGGTTGTTTTAAATTTGCAGCAGAGCAGTAGGCCTAATACAAAGAAAGGCATGAGGGCGCCCAAGTGGAAAGGGGGTGGCAACCCGAAAAAGTTTAGGGTCCACTCTGCTAGTGCAATATCATTCGTGCTAGCAGTGCTACGTAGTTGGATATTATGCAAAACATTTTCTGATCTTAGGTTTCTAATTTGGAATGCTAATATAGAGCCTGACATTACTGGGCAGGGTTGTTGTTGTTCTCAAATGAAGTGAGGTGATACAGCAAAGATAAAGGGAGCCACCATCCTCACTATAACATATTGCTCAAAAGTCTTCTGACTTGCCAACTGCTACTTTTGACGCAAACTGCTCTATCAGAAATGAAAACATTTTTCCTGTTCTTAAAAATAGGCTTGAGGGAAATATGTAGATTTGCTGCACTTTCTAGTAACAGCGTGGATGTGTTCCTTATAAGAATTCCTTTTATTTCAACCACTGTGTCATTGCTAATATTTGTGCATGTTTTCTGGAGACACGATAGATGCTTTTTTAAGGGAATTAGAAGTGGCATAATAGAGGCATTTTTATCCCAAATATGCACAGTCATCCTGCTGCATCCTTTCACAGGTTTTTATACCTATTTGAAATGCTTCAAGACTCTGCAAAATCTGTTTGACTCTAGACAGTGATGAGACATGAGAATTTATGTATCCTCTTCCTATGCAATAAGAGGACAGCTAAATTGGTAGTTTGGATGCTGCTCTGTGTCACAAATCAAGTACTGTTTTTTCTAGTTTTTTACAGTCTTGAAATCTTGTACAGATCTATTACTAATGTTTTATAGGAGGTAATAGGTTGAATGTGCCTACCGTATTTTGTTGCTATCTTGCTGGTCTGTAAGAATAAGCCAGTGTAGTATAGTGGTTAAGAGCGCAGGACTGTGACTCAAGCGATCTGGATTCTAGTCCCCCCTCAGCCACAAAGTCAACTGGGTGACCTTGGGCCAGTAACAGACTCTCGGCCCAGTCTACCTCACATGGTTGTTGTTATGTGGATAAGATTGAGAGCAAGAAGAGCAGAATTATGTAATCCATTTTGAGTTCATTGGGAAATAGTGGGATAATAATCTAATAAATACATATAAAGAATGGTTCTGGGCCATTCTTTGACCAGAGCATTTCACCTTCTCAATTCCAATAAATTTATCAAATCCAGAATTCAGTAACAGGAATATACAACTTCCTTCCAGAACCATTCAAAACACCCCAGAATTATTGTACTGGAGTTGTTTTCTTACTCATTTACTTGATCATTCAGCTGTCAAGCTTTATAGAGAATTAATAACACATTTTTCCTGTTTGGTCATCTTTTTCACTAGTATGTGACACTGATTGCTTTAATACCTTAAACTGATTAAATACCTTGTAACCGGTTAAATAACTTACTTCTGTGGAGAAAGGACGCTCTTAGGAACGGAAAATCATGAGTCATACTGGGTGATTTCCTAATAACTTCTTGTGAGGCGCTGCACTATTGCAGCAATTCTAAATAGTTACATTTTTCAGGGTTACTTTAGAGCTTGAAAGAAATGAGAAGAGCATGCTGTGAGTTGGTAGAGATGATACGTAGCTGATTTGGGCTGTCATGTAAATCTCAGCAGGAGGCTATACCAACTACATTTTACCACACTTTCTAATATAAAACAATGTCCTATGTGTGCTTTTTTAAAATCCTTTCCAGTTCTGAGGATGGCAGTGATAGGCAGCTTACTAGCTTGGTGACATGCCCAGTTAAATTCACTTTTGGTAAATAACCTACTGTATTCACCAACTGCCTACTCATGGAAAATCCATTTTCTGTGAATATTTGCCTTGATCCACCAGCAGGAGAACAGCACTTCCCCTGCCAATGAACTTGGTCATGTTCCCACAACATCTTTGAAGAAGACTGTTGAAGAGCGGTCTCATCTTTAAGAAGCAGCAAAAATGCAAAGTTCTGCTGTTCCTTTTCTTCCTACACTCACATTATGTGTGTGTGTGTGTGTGTGTGTGTGTGAGAGAGAGAGAGAGAGAGAGAGCGAGAGAGCGCCAGTGTGGTGTAGTGGTTGAGAGCTGGGACTGGGACTCAGACGATCTGGGTTCTAGTCCCCGCTCGGCCATGGAGCCAACTGGGTGACTTTGGGCCAGTCACAGACTCTCAGCCCAGCCTACCTCACAGGGTTGTTGTTGTGGAGATAAAATGGAGGAGGAGAATGATGAAGCTGCCTTGAGCCCTTTGTAGGAAAAAGGCTGGATATAAATCGATAAATAAATAAATAAATAAATTATATTGAAGAACCCAGGAAAGAGACTCACAGCTGTCCTGTTTAAACCTCAGCATGCAAAGACGGAGAATGATGGCATGACAGCTGGTCCACCTTTCTCACTTGGCACCAGACGTCAGGCAGAAAGTCTAATTTAATCTGATGTTAATTCCAACCTGTTGTAGGAATTTATTAATCGTGTTAATCTTTAGTGTATGTATGAGGCCCAGAGTGCAGTTTCTTTAAAACACGGGGTTGGAAAAGAATCCCCAAGGTTTTAGACAGTTACAGGCAAGGGACACAGCTGACATGGCAAGCACCAGAAAACAACAATGTGGGCCATCGGGATCCACTGAAAAGGTCAGAAGGAGCTGGAGAACAAAATGCTTCCTCAACCTGATGCCTTCCGAACGTGCTACACTACATCTCCCATCATCTTCCCATGTATACCTACCTGCCCTCTAAGATCCGCTCAGGAGGCCCTTCTGTGAGAACCACCCCTCAGGGAGGTGAGAGGGATTGCGATTAGGCAAAGGGACTTTTCCGCTGCTGCTCCCCATCTCTGGAACTCCCTCCCTGGAGAAATTGGCCTGGCGCCATTGTTACTTCTTCTTGGGGCCAAGCAAAGACATACCTTTAATTTTTTTTTTTAATACTTAGCCTTCATGAACGCTGTGGCCTTTTTTATATGGCTATTGTATTGATGTCTTTAAACTTTTAAGTGTTTTAATAGGGTTTAATGTGTTGTGTGTGTATAAGCACATATATGTGTGTGTGTGCTTAATATGTTGTAAGCTGCCTAGGAAGGCATTTTGGCAACTATAGGTGGCCTATAAATATGTGAATAAATAAATTTTAAAAGTCCATGGTCAACAACTGGCTGAAGATAACAGAATTACAAGTTAACACAACTAGAGGTCACAAAGATGGAAAAGACTGATTTAAACAAAGGCACTTTGTGTTCTTTGTTTGGAGACAAACTGTTTGGCAGCCAATGGGACCGATGACTCACATCTAGGATTCCTCTACACAAGTTAGAATTACTTGGTTTTATTTTCATTATAGGGAGAATTGCTGCTCATTTGTGACATTTTTTCTTCTTTTCCATAAAATGTTTAATTTATGGTTCAGCTGCAAAGACCTGACAGGCATTGGAAAATGGCTGCCCAAAAAGATACTGGAAAATTATTTATCATAGCACAAAATGTTTAATGGCCTGGAATGTTTGTGCTTTGAAAGGAATTTTTATGTCTAGTGTCTAAACCAGCATGGAAATGTGAGTTCTGACTGTTTGTTTCATGCCATTGAAGAGTATGTGTGGTGGAGGGAAGCATTTTACTTGGACCGTTGACCCTCCTCTACTGCCCTCTTAGAAGAGAGGTAGACTTGAACTATGGTGTGAAAGGCAAGAAATTCAATGAGCAGTAAAACAAAACAAAATCCCAAAAACCTACTGAGGCATGAACTCCTAAGCACTTTTCTTATAGTTTCTCAAATATGGTTTAAATGGGGTGGGGTTGGGGAGAGCATAATCTTTTAAAAATGTATGTTGGGTTATAGGACAATAAAAGTCTTCTGTAGAACTAAAAGTAATGGTATGTCATATACTTCTTAATGCTGAGCATGCATAGATACCAAGAAAAATGCAGTTTGGTATGTTACACAAAATATAGAACGAAAAGGGACAGGATGAATATCATGACCTGCTACTCCCACCACTGCCATCCAAGTAACTTATGTCGAAGTTGTTCAGATTGCTGTGTGTCCTCCAGTTATGGTACTTTTCAGAGCTCTGCTCAAAGTGAGGAAAGGAGGAGCAAGGATAGAATGTGATGAACTACTGCTAAGTTCCATGCACGTATTTGAAACTGGGTTGTAAGTATGCAGGTAGGACTCTTAAGTGCAAAGGGTTGCCTCTTCCAGTCTAAAACCTTGAACAAGCCAGAATCACAGTCATACAGTAGTTCTGATACCCTCTTTTCCAGGGGCGAGGAATGATTTTTCTTTCTTTCTTTCTTCTTCTTCACTCTGAAAGGGATATATATGTCCTTGTGAAACCTTCCAAGTGTGCCAGGAGTGGGCATAGCCTAAGCCTAAAACAAACACAAACATGGCCAAAGATAAGAGTGAAGCCAAAACAACATTCTCTTTTTCATTTCTGTTACTTTCAAAAGACCCATTAACACAAGATCAGGGGGCAGTGGACTGAAAGTTCCCCCCCCCCCCACCCCAGTCATGTGGATCTACTGCATGGATTCTAAAGAGGTGCAGTTCTGACACAGCTATGTAATGTGCCTTTCTCTGGTACAAGTTGCTCTGACCCAGTATCCTAATTTGACACTGCTGGCATCTAGGTGTTTCCCCTTTTCTTTTACAGGGACTTTAAAATAGGTCTCTGAAAGGCCAAAGTTCAGCCCTGGGCATCTTATTGTAAAACATACACTGATACACTTCTCAGAGGAGAGTTTATATTGTGACTGTAATAGATTATGATTAGCATATTTGAAAAAAATCTGCGACAATAAAGAGTTTTAACTTCCCACTGAAGTTTATTAGTGGGCATGATATAAATTGTTAAATTATTTGTATTTATAGGATTTTAAATTTTTAGCCGAGATGCACTGGGGGTTTTAAATAATTTTTTTATTGTTATATTGTTACTTATTTATGTATTTTGTTTCTGCTGTGAGCTGCCCCGAGGCTTCGTTGCGATGGGGGCAGCATAAAAATGTTTTAAATAAATAAATAAATAAATAAAAATATTGATTAATGACTTAGTTAAAAGCATTTTTTTCTAACAATGCTGTTTTTCTCAGGTGGTTTTGTAGCTCATGTTTTCTGTAGACCTTTGTAATGCATATGTGTGTTCGTGTCTTAATACTGAGTCTTTATATACAGTTTAACTGTTTCTCAAACTGTGGAACCTGCACTACAAACAAGTTCCACAGAGTTGGAGCAAGGATATTGGCCACTGATATCCAGTGTCTAGTGAACATACCAGGCCCCAGTAAGGCACAGAGTTTGGACTGGAACATGGGAGATCTGGGATCTAGTCTCCACCACAAAGGTGACTTTGGGCCAGTCATTCACTCTCAGCCTGGTAAAATGGAGATACGGAGAACCTTGCAAGCTGCCTTGGGTTCCTTGCAAGAGGAGGAAAGCCAGGTTTATTAAATGCAATATAATAATAGAGAATATTTGGATGGAAGAAAGTGGGTGGATATTTCTCCAATTCTGCCCTGTCAAGGACTGTCTTTTAGAAAATAAAAAGAAAAAAGACAAGAGCCACCAAGTATAGCATGTGTAGGATACTATAGTATTTATTTCACACTCTTTCTAGGGTATACATAGGTGGTTACTTATGGTTCCCTGATGGATTTCCCTTGAAATGCATTTTGTGGCTCCAGACAGTTCTGTGTGGTAATTCTTTCCATCATACCTTCTCTTTTCATAAACAGATGTAGCTGATTTTTAATAGAATTTTGGTCCTTTCACTCTGATCATGTTTGTAATACTATCTTAATCATTACTCATTGATCTCTTTGAAATATTTTGCCTTTCAGCCTGGAGCCCGAGGGGTACAGAGAACCCGAGTGATTAATATGAACCACTATGCTAATAAGAAGAGTGCAGCCGAGAGCATGCTGGACATTGCTTTGCTGATGGCCAATGCATCCCAGCTGAAAGCAGTAATGGAACAAGGGCCCACCTTCTCATTCTATGTTCCACTTATTGTCCTCATCAGCATTTCACTTCTGCTTCAGATTGGAGTAGGTGTACTTCTAATATTCCTTGGTATGTACAAATTATTGCTGATTTTGTGCTGATGTATCTACCCTATCTCCTCTGCTCAAGCTTTCCAGGGTCTTGGGCATTGTTCTTTTGCAGCCCTGGAAACCAAGTCCTTTTAAAAAACGAAATACTGGGGATCTGACTTACGACTTCCCCTATGCAACACATGGGCTCTAGATCTTTTCCTTTCTAGTTTTGATGTGTTACTAAATAATAGTAACACCATGGAGTATACAGAAAGTGTTCTAGATTTGTGGGCAGTGGTTTAAGCCTTATGTAATCAAAGTAAAACTCCTGTAGTTCTGATCCAGGCACATATCTTCTGAAATAAGAAGCACTTCTAGACAACCTAGCAAAGAAACTTTGCAATTTTTAGGTCATAACTGGTGGGGGAGGCAGGTATATGTATCTGAGCATCCTGACATGTGCTGTATTAATCTCAGATGCCTTATCTGACCTTGGATATAAAAAGTAAGACAGTAAAAGTACAATCCTGGACATGTCTACTAAGAAGTAAGGCCAACTGAGTTCAATGGGGTCTACTCCTAGATAAGTGGGTCTGGATTGTAGCATAAAACTATTAAATTTCCTGAAAGTTCATATGTTTTGGGAAAAAGATACTGAAAGATTGTTCATTCATGACCTTTGTTTCTGATGAGTAATTTTTAGCTCAGGAAGTATATAAAAATGGTCATTTCAACCCCAGCATTTATACGCTGAATTATACTTTTCTTCTACCAAGGTCATTGTGACTATTTTAACTACTCTGTCATTTTCCAGATATATAAATAGTATTCTTTTGAGTTACAGCACTAAGAAGAACACAACAGTATGCTCTTATTAGGAAATCAGAGTAAACACTTTGGAAGGTACTCATCCATCTATCCCTTACCTTGGAAAGGATAGTTATGAAGAAAAGACATGGTTTTGGTGCCATGCTTACGTACCCTTTCCCTTTTTTGGTGTGTGGGGGGATTCAGGGCAGTGCAAGTCCAAATGCTCACTGACCGTTTTCCCTACAGTATGATTTTGAGAGGCATTTAGGAGAAAGTGACAACTGTCCTGTTACTTTGCCAGAGGACGTTGGTTGTTAGTAAGCCTATGAATCTTAGGGCAAATTGAGAAGCAAAAATACGGTCAGCAGCCAGAAAGTCCTTCTTCATGCCCTTTTTCTTGCCTTTCAGACCAGCTTCCTGCTACTAGATTGAAGCCCATGGTCTCACTGTCCATCTTCTGTCGTTTTATATGCGGGGTGGGGGGAGGGTTGAATGGAGATGATCCTGGATTGAAGTTGACTGGAGATGATCAGCCTGCCTGGCAGTGCCAGAACTTTCTGCCCAGATTACAACTTTGTATTTAAAAAAGAGAGAAGACTGAATGGAAATGCCCTCATTTCAGTTGTAAATGTGCAGAAGATCTTCTTTTGGTGGCACTAGATGTTCATCATCCGTCCTATAGAAGAGCCTGTATTAAACATAAGAACTTTTTCATTTCTTTTTTGAAGTGTGAAAAAAAATGAAATAGATTAGTCTACACAATGACAGTGTGAGTTGGGATTACTATAATAAATGCTTAATAATACCTATACTTTGGAGCAGTTTCTAGTTTAGCTCTGTTGGGTGTACTATAATAATGAAATAGGATTACTGTAATTCTGAAAGCACCAAATCTGACATTAACTAGAAAAAGATTCCGTCCGTCTCTGTCTGTCTGTCTCTGTCTCTGTCTCTGTCTCTCTCTCTCTCTCTTTCTCTCCCCCTCTTCCAGGCCCTTAGTCCTAATGAATCATATATCAGAGGGGCACACACCATGAGCCAGGTACTCAGATTTCTCTCCTTCCTGTGGCCCAACTCATGCAAAACACCTTAACACCTCTAAGCTGACTCCTAGATCAGGTCCTGCCTATTTCATTGGGCATTTCTTGAATTCAAACGGTCAGAGTGACCTTGATGGCTGTCATTTGCTGTCATTTTCCAGTACTTACAGTTTCAGAGAACAAAGGAAGAAGGTGCTTATGGCCAGAACCCAAGAGACTAGTGTCCACTGTAAGTCTACAGTAAGTCTCATTCATGCAGGGCAGAAACTTTTGCAAAAGCACAAAATGCATAATCAAAAAAGGACACAGATTTGCATTAAATGTACAGGTGCAAATTTGTTCAGAAATACTATACTTTATAATGCAGTCCATCTCAGCTTGCTGGGAGAAACAGGAAAGCTTTCTGTGCATGTGCAGTCTGCTGTCCACTTACAGCCTGTGAATGAACAACTACCAAACCTCTGCTCTTCTTCTTTCAAGTTTTTTATCTTTAAACTGCACTTGTTCTGGACAGCTATTCAAGTTTAGATCTGCCTGCAGGGCAGACACTTATACACTGCAAAAAACACAAAATGCATAATAAAAAAGAACACTGATTGCATTAAATGTGCAGGTGCAAATTTATTCAGAAATAATTTCTATACTTTGTCAGGCAGTCCTTCTCAGCACGGTGGGAGAAACCGGTGACCTTTGTGTGCATGTGTGGTTTGTTGGCCACTTACAACTAGTTAATGAGCAACCTCCAGGCCTCTGCACTTCCTCTTTCAGATTTGTATCTTTAAATCGCACTTGTAGTGAACCACTCTTCAAACAGACGACATTTTCATAAAGGGGACGGTCCTCTGTAAAATAGGACACAGGAAACCCCACCCACCCACCCACTGTCCCATAATTAGCAGCCCCCCAAATCAAACAACAGGCTTCTTTGACACTCAGGGGATGTTGCAAAGCAGTTTTGGGTATAGCATAAGATGTCTGCGCTTCAAAGGAATACAGAAATCATCCTGAGGTCACCCAAGCCCTTAGGCATGGTCTTTGGGTCCCAATTCTTCTTCGCTTTGATCTTTACATTTAAAAGTCTGCATTTAATATTAAGCCATTTTACATTATTCCCAAATACATCATGATATTTTTCTTAAAATTGTCTTGAAGGTGAAGGTGTTTTTAAAAACCAGGTTTATGAATTAGAATCTGTAAAGTTGAAAATTTTGAAGCTTTTAATGACGTTTTCTTATTTTGTGGAAGACACTTTTAACAATAAAAATTAAAGGAGGTTGGGAGATAACCGCCTGCGAATGTCATCTTTTCCCACAGTTCTGTGGACAGATTGAGTTCTGGCAGTACTTTCAGGCTCAATCACTTTTATGGTAAGAAAAACAACTTGGACTCAAAACTGTCCTCATTCTCCCTCATCAAATTGCCCATGGAAGGTTGTTTGAGGAGAGCCTTAGCTCTCTCCTAATGGAGATCAGTTCCTCCAGACTTCATACAATTCCATACAAGGGGATGCATATTTAATATAACCCATTTATACATTTTTCAAGATGTGGAAGTAAAAATAGCCTCCTGTGAGCTTCATCTCTTTCTATCCAACTCCCTGTGCCCTTCAGCAATTCAGGCAAAGAGAAAATGCAAGCAAACAGTCTTTTACACAACCAAACATTTCAGTGAAAATAAGCATCACTTGCCATTTAGTTGAACAAATGTAACATTCCTTAGTTTTGAAAAGATAAACAAGTAGGAATTAATGGCTTATAGTGAGTTGATTTCGAGTTCTGAGGTAGAATGAATAGCAGGAAAGTGATGGTGGAGATACTGTAATCTCATAAGCTAAGCCTCAAAAGCCCAGTTGCAGCTACAGAAGTAGCAAGACTGGATAAAATAAAAAATGACAAAATGCCATGTAAAATTAGGAAAACCCTGCAGATTCTGCATTATATAGTCATATGGAAAAGTAATTATTTCCTTGCGTGAAAAATTTATTTCCCCTGCACTGCTTCCCATGTTCTGCACTGCTCGGCCCATGTTCATAAATGCTTTATCAACAGCGCAAGCAAAAAGCTTCCAGGAGGAAATGTTTTACTTCTTCACAGTCCAAATAGCTGTTGACATTTCTCTCATGAGATCGTTTGACTCAAGGTTTTGAAATGTTACTTCCTCAAGCTGACTTTCTTCTGAAGCGGTTGTTACAGAACCCTAATAATAATGCATCTCTGCTATGTAAGTTAATTGCTCCTCGGTGGTAAAAGCTTCTCTTTCATTCAATATTTTTTCCCTTGCAGTCAAATATGACCTTAATAACCCTGCAAAGCACACCAAGCTGGAGTTCCTCAATAACCTTGCGACTGGACTGGTCTTTATTATAGTAGTTGTGAATATCTTTATTACTGCCTTTGGAGTCCAGAAGCCAGCAGTTCAGCAAAGTAAGTGATAGAATGGTGAGCTGAAATCCACAATATTTTAGAGCAGGACTATTTGCAATTCTAGAACAGGTCTATCTTTTAAGGCATTGTGCATGTCTCCAGTTTTACCATTTCCTTGAGCATGAAAAGCTTTTATGAAGCTACTGCATTTTTCTATGCTATGAAGCAAAAACATGACATTAGCTGGGATGTGATGCAATGGCACTCTATGATTCAGCATTATGTACATAAGCCATAGGCTTGTGTGCTTCTCCCTCTTCTCGGGACAACTTCAGCTAACCATGGTTGTTCCCAGGTCACGTTTTTGCTTTGGAGAACTTCAAGATGCCATTTGTGCTGAGCTACTCAAAGTTCGTCCAGGTTCAGCGCAGCTCAGCACAAATGGCGTCTTGAAGTTCTCCAGCCTGTTTGTGGGCAGAGAAGTTGTTCTGGGAGCATGAGTTTCACCAAATTTCATGCAGAAAAGGAAAAATTCTCCCAGTTTCTCAGTGATATATGTCACCACACACCTTCTTTCTTTTTTCCTGAGAGGGTTTAGGTTTTGTGCTACTGTGCTGAGGTTGCTGTTCGTGCTTTGTCTTTCTTTTCTGTTACTCTGCAGTCTCCCTGGCTGCCTGTGGATTTTGATCCAACCCTCAGGCAGGCACCTCATACTTTGAAAAATGTTGTGGCTGAATCTAGTTCAATGAGTGCGCTGATTCTGCTGTTGGTGCAATGTGCAGGGCATGTCCTGGTGCTGGGCCTTGACTTGCCTACTGAAGTTTTCATAGACTCATTATCCTGTCATAGAATTGTATAAATCAAAAGAACTGGGTAGTCATAGGGGGTTTCTTAGATGGAATGGCGAAGAGATGTGAAACATTGTGTCTATTTTTATGTATGGATCCTTTAAAATACTTTCCCTTTTTTCTCCCCCTGCCCCTTTGCTGTCCAGAGACCTGAGCTTTTGAATTTTGCGGGGAGCTTCTGCGCCTTGAGCCAGTTTCTCTTCATGGAAAACGTGAAGAACCTAAAGCAATTCAAGCAAACATTTCTCTGACTCTTTCAGCTGAACTATTTACCAGGTTGACCCTTCTTTTTCATCTCTTAACCACATAAAGATAGTGAACATGTATTTTCGGGACCAAGGATCCTGGCATCCACACAACCCATCAGTATTGCATTAGAGAAGATTGCTGAGCAAATCCTTTCTCCAGAGACTGTTGCTCCTTGGCTCCACTGGCAGCTCAGAACTCCTTGCTTCCTGAGTGATGCCAGGCAGAAAGAGGTGCTTTCTACACTTGAAAGGAAGGGTTTCACATCAGCCCTTCCAAATGATGCAGCGAAGGGGGGCGGGCAGGGTTGTCTGTCAATACTTTCAGAAGCCTGTCTGCTTTAAACGGATAATTTATGTAATCAACCAACCAGCTGAACATGTTGATTTTTGAGGAAGAACAGCAGTGGGTGCCCCCCACAAGCCAAGGTTCAGAGTACCCAAAGCCGGACAAGTTGCTTTGGCCCACAAGGCAGGAAAATCCTGCAGGCACTTCTTCCCTGTCAGGATGAATGCAGCGATAACTAATTAAATAACTAATTGTATGCGCCCTTTTCATGACATGCAAAATTTACTGCTTGGGGCAGTCATCTCACTCTGATGTTAAGGCAGAGTGTAGTTTTTGTTTGATGTATGTAGTTTTTGTTTAATTATATCATTCCAGATACATTTGTCTCATATTTGGGAGGGTTTGGGAGATTTTTCTCATATTTGGGAGTGTAGAAAAAGGTGCGCACAATCAGTGTGTGGAAGTTTGGGAACAGTCATCTTTCTGTTCAGGGAAGGCCACTTAATTATTATTCATTATGCTTCATAGCTTAACTGTGTCAATCCAATTATTCCAAAAGGACCAGGGTACATCTTGCAAACTTGGTTCTTGTTAGAATAATTTTTTATCCATTTATGTGAGTTCCTGGGATCATAGTCAGCTGGAAAAGAGCTAGTGAATCCTTAGCACATTTCAAGATCTAAGAACATTCCTGCAGGATCAGACCAAAGACCTATCCAGTCTGCCATCTCACAGCGGTCAAGCAGGTGCTTGTGGCAAACATACACACAGGGCATGATGGTTCTACTGTGGTTCCTCAGTAGTTGGTATTCTGAGACATGGTGCTTCTGTTTCTGGACATAGCATATAGTCATCAAAACTACTATTCCTGGATATTCTTATCCACAATCTATTTATATAATCCTTTTCTAAGCCATTTATGTTGGTAGCCATTGTCCATTTGTTCCTTTTCTCTGGCCTGTCTTCCAGCATACAGCTCCTTCTCCACACTATGCATAATTTTTTATATTTCTATCATGCCCTTCCGCTTACTTTTTAAAAAATGCTTCAAATGTTTCCGCAAAGGAGAGCTTCTTCATAACTTTGGCTTCCCCTTTCTGTGTCATGTCCAGCTCTATAATGTCCTTTTGCAGGTTTCGAGACCAGAACTATTCACAGTATTCCAAGGGTGGTCACACCATGAATTTTACAGCAGCATTATGAAGTGATATTTTCAATCTTAATGATCGCCTAGAGATTACCACTTTTGATCAGCTGTTTCAGTCTTGTCTTTTCCTTCTGGCAATGGCAGCAACATGTTTGCCTGACCAAGACTTTAAAAAGGTATCACCCGTCAACCTATAGAGTTGTCTCAGTTTATAACCTCAATCAAAACATCACATTGGGTGTACATGCCTATGTGTTGGAAGACATGTCTTCATCTTGGTGGACTGTTGCATGTGAAGAACATACACCCCGGTTGTATATACAAGCAACAGAAATCAGTGGCCAGCAACTTCTTCCCAACATTAATACATGTGATTCTGTGTACCTGTGCAGGAAAAATGTTTATTTATTTGGGGGCTTGGGTAGATAAGGGGCGAAAAAGCAAAGTAAGACATAGTACTTCTCCAATCCCTTTCCACAGTCATCCAAATGCCATGTGTAAAATGGCAGTAGAAGACCCTTAAAGGTGAGCAACTAGTGGCCTTCCAGATGATGTTGGGTTGCAGCTCCCATCTTCTTTCATTATTGGCTGTGCTGGCCAGGGCAGATGAGAGCTGCAGTTCAGTGTGTGGAGGGCACATGTTGTCCATTCATGCTTTATGACTTCAGTAAACATGACTACTAACTTGTCTCTAGACTCTGAATACAAAAGGCCCATTGCCAGCCTTGTTCTTATTGACCTGTGATTAGTCATCATCTCCAGTAGGAAAGATGAGTGCACCCTACAGATCATGCTTATTTTTTCCTACTGTAATTTATTTTCCCCTCATCTTTCCTCAAGTAACTATGCATGGAAAGGATTATTTAAAAATATCTCTGACAAACACAGTTGAGTCCAAAAATATACTATAATACATACTATTGCTGTAGCACAAATATTTTAAGAAAATAAATCAACTATTAGTGCCATTTTATTTCTAATGTATGGTAAAATCAGTTGCAATCCATTTAACTTTCTCCTACATATATGTTTATTATATTCCTTTTTTCATTTTCACATATAATAGAAAAATGAAATGTCTGTAAGATATTATGGTTGGTAGTCAGATAGTTGTAGCATTTTCATTTACCATTTCAGTTGCTAAGTTGCTTAGTATTTTCTCTTGATTGTAAGAACAACAGATTTTCAAGAACAGGGCTATAATTTTATTTTCTGCTTTGCTAGTAGGAAAATAGAGGTCAAGAAGAGTATTGAAGAATTTTGATATTTCAGTGAAATCGTTATATTGTGATCTCGTTATCTAGCTTTTATTACTGATAAAAATCATGAGCTGGATCCAAGATTAGACATAGTTTCAGCAGACCTATTCACATACATGGGAATTAAGTACCTTTAGGTTTCAGTGGTTTGGATCCAGATTTTCACTGGATCAGCTGTGCTGATGGAAGTATTCTTCCCTGCCCCTTTCTTACCATGGCTGTTCTCCGAATCTGTAAAAGAGAATCAGGAGACCTTGCCGAATGGGGTGAACTATGGTGTAAGGGGAGGGGAGATGCTCAAAATCAGTAAAAAAAATTCTTTGAGCAGAGTCTTCCTTTTGTAGAAGGCAGATCCTGGATCCAGCTCTGGTTGTACTGCAAGTACAATTAAGTCTGCATTCAGCTCTGTGTGTTCTAAGACAGCATGCAGAAGTACGTCGCTTCCTCTTGTTTGGAGGGAAATGTGCAAAGGCCTACTGAACTAAGGACTGGTTTTGTTAACAGCTGTTGTACTTTCTCATTAATTACATCATAAGGAATGAGGCAGCAGATTCAACTAACTTGTTATCAGCATAGTAAAATATGCAAACCTTTGTTGCAGTGAATTTTGTGATGCAATTAGAGTTTTCACTTAGTGAAAAATACACTGCTCTACTGTGGCCTGAAGACAGTACAGCTCTGAGTGAACATTGTATTGATTAGTATTTTCTTTACAGGGTTAGTGAGAATATGGGCACAATCTTACATATACTTACTTGAGAGGCATTTATTTCCAAGTAAGGATGCTTAGTTTTGGCCTCAGTGCTCTAATTTTTAACACTGCAGTTTGCAATCCTCTGTGGACTTAAGTGCATTGACTTCCATGGACTCAAATGAGAGTTGCTTTCTATTGGGTTATGTAAATGAAGGTTTCAGCACTGAAGTGTGTGTGTGCAGCAAATGAGGGCGAGCAAAAGTCAGGGAATTGGTGCAGGCACACTGGGCATGGCATGTACTTTACTTGTGTTCAGTGCTTTAAAAGAAGTTGAATCAATGTTCCTTTAATTCAGCCATAAAGGGCAAAGATCTCAGCCTCTTGGGAAAAAGAGATGCTGCTTATCACCGGTGCCATTGAAGACGATCCCATTGATGCCTGGGACACACAAACAGCAAAGGAATGTGGTATTTCGGTAATCGAAGCCGTGCCTTCCGAAAGGATGTCTGCCTTCTTTTGAACAAATGTCTGACAGTTGTATGTCCGTAGGGCTACCAACTGATGATTTCAAAAGACCTCCAAGCCATGAGGACTCGGTACTTATATCCTGTGTGCCTCATCACAAACTCTATATAGCCTTATATAAATGCCCATTGCTGGATGCTGGATCTGAAATGGTTTCTGATCCTTCTACTCAGGTTAGGATCCTTCGTTTTTTTGTCCTTATTATGTTGGTGGTATTTTCATTATGAAGATGAATTTTATGTTATTGATAAATAAAACATTTTTGTTGGTTGAGTATATCATTCTTAATTTCTGCTCCAACTTTTGCTTGATTTGTAATCTTTCCTTGGTTTATGTCAGTGTAAACACATGTGGCTCTAATTCACTTTGGGACTTTGGCACCTTCCTTAATGTATTTTCATCTAAAATTCCAACCCCCACAGGTGTGGAGGGTGGAAAGACAGACAGACAGACAATTGTTTATTAGGGACTCCTGTTAGTGGTGCTGGTTTAAAAATGTGGCCTGGAAGCCTATTTCTGGTCCCCATGTTATGGGCATATTAAAAATAAATAGGATGCTTGGAGGTGCTTGAGTATACTTAAACATTAGTTTTGGGTCCTTGGGTGTATCATGTTTTAATATCAATTTAGGACACGGGGGTACTTGTGTATGCTTTAAACTGGTTTGGGGTGCATTTTTACAAATCAATTTAGAGTGTTGGGCTGCTGGTGGCCCCTTGGCGCTGCCTCTGCCTCTGCCTCTCTAACTTGCTCCCGAGCCCTGAGCAATATCAAAAGCTGCCTACCGACTTCTCAAATCCTTTAGCTTGTGCTACATTTTACATCTGATCTTGCCTGTAGAAGCATGCCATTTAGCCTCCTGTAATCCCTTCTCTGCTGGTATTGCCAGCTTCCCCACAGGCCCATGCTGCTTCATCCCAACAGCAACTGGAGCTACAATAAGCAAGTCGCTGGGTTTTGTAAAAAAAAAACAGAATCATACCGTGCAGCAGATTGCCTCCAAATTTCTTCAGTTCAGGTCCTTGCTAAATGCACAGCTGTAAGGACCAGTTGGGGAGTTGGCAACTCAGCTTCTGCTCCTAGTGCTTTCACCCTGTACTGGTTTGACAGGTCATCACATGCACTTCCCCAATTCAAAACCCAGAATCCTCTTTTTTCTAGCCCGAGGCAGACAGGCTACTGGGACTGGCAATGACTAGTCGCCAGTCATGCTGCCACCTCATCCTTCCCACATTTCTTACAGTATTTGCCTGCAACAACCCTGTGAGGTATGTCAGGCTGACAGTCAGTGACTGGTCCA
>NW_025336346.1:13446507-13610938 GCF_004798865.1 Varanus komodoensis
TGGACCAGTCACTGACTGTCAGCCTGACATACCTCACAGGGTTGTTGTGAGGATAATAAAGAGCAACCAGCCTGGGCTCCTATGAGGAGGAGGAGGAGGAACAAATAGATGCATCAAGAGAACTATTGATTCAAGAATAAGAAAAATGTGTCTGAAATCTTGCTGTGCTGTGTCAGGGGTTGGACTCAATGACCTCAACACCCCTCTTAACTCTGATGCTGTATGGCCAACTGACTGTGACAAGATTATAGGATTTGAAAGTGGTGCTGGATCAGACCAAAGGTCCATCTCATTCAGTATACTGTCCATTCAGTGACCGGCCAGCTGCCTATTGGGGTCCCCCAAGCATGACAGGAATGCAGCAGCACCCTCCTGCCGGGTGTGCAAAGGCACTGGAGGCAACATAGAACCATGAGGACTGGAGCCGTTGATAGCCTTCTCCTCCCCAAATCCGGTCCATCTCCATTTCAAGTGACCCAAATTGGTAGGCTTCACTGCATTCTGTGGAAGTTTATTCTATAGCACATTGCATGAAGACAAATGCCCTTTTATCTCTGCCAGATCTCCTACCAATCCGGTTCATAGGATAATCCCAGATTCTAACAATGAATTAAACCTGCAGAAGCAGCCCCCATATGCTTCTATAAGACCACCTCAGAATCACTGTTTTACAGGAAACTGGGAGTCCTTGTGCCTCTGTAAAGGCCAACCCCATTGTGTTGTTGCATTTTTCCCTGTGTAGTTTGCTTTGCCTTTGCTTGCCAGTATTTATTTTCCTTGCATTCATTTTGCTTGCTTTTGCTGTCTACATTATCTTGGTTATACTTCACTTTGCCTATCACTTGTGTTCAGCTTTCCTGTATCCGGCTGCGTTTCCCATTCCACTCACTCCATTTCCTTTGGTTATTTAAGTCCATTTGCAACAAGATTTTAAAGAAAGCCATTGTGAGGAAAAAGTTGCTTCCATGGATACTAAGCGTAGCTCAGAAGGAAATGAGAATGTTCTCACAAGCCTTCCTTCAGCAGGAGCCTCTTCCCTCCTTCCCTTTCCCTCAGCTCGATTCCAGAAAAGGCACGTGATCTTGGAGAGGCCATTTTAAGGTGTTGCCCATTCCTCACAAGGCCGCATGGGCGAGAAGGCTGCATGCGGCTGCTTAGCGTGAAGTGACAGAAAACTGACTGCAACAGATGCTCTTAAAACACTGGTCTACAAGGAGAAAGCCTCAGAAATGAAAGTAGCTAAATTTTACCAGAATTGGGTCACTAATAAAGGAAAATTAAATCCTGAGTATTAATTGGCTCCAGTTTCCAAGATACAGCTTCAGGTCAAAATTACATCAAAATAATTCAAAATTAAGAGGGGGATGTGTGATTATGCTCCATAATTTTTCTGCAAAATGTGATATCGCAATGAGAATGGTGCCACACCAATAATTATACATTTATCTTTTTATTGATACCAATAGCATAACTTTCCATTCGGCTATTGGTTTTTCATGTAACATTTTCATGCTTTTTGCATGAAAAACTGACAAGCTGTAACATCAGATTAAACTACAAGGTTCCATTTTTATTTGGTATCTAAACTGCGCTTTTCTCTTGTGAACTGCAGTAGGATCAACCCTGGAGAGAGTCCAGCAGTAATCGGCAAGCATGGACAGACTCCATTTCCCTTGGTATCTTTTCTCCATGCCTGCGATATCCTGGTGGAATTGGGGGAACCATGCAAAAATAGCAGTTACTACTATGATTGGTGGGTTCGCTCCACACCATTGGGGCTGCGAAGGGCATGGACTTTTTCTTCTTGTTTAGCCAATGATGCAGATAAGTCACACACGTAATCCAACAATAATGAGGGGCCCAACTCTTTTTTCCCCCCGATTTATATCCTGCCTTTTTCCTACAAAGGGCTCAAGGCAGCTTACATCATTCTCCTCCTCCATCTTATCCCCACAACAACAACCCTGTGAGGTAGGTTGGGCTAAGATTCTGTGACTGGCTCCATGGCTCTTGTCCTCATCCCCTATTTTGCATCCAAAATATAGGTGCTATTTCTTTTTTTACCACTGCCATCATACTGCACTTTTGAGATGCAAATGTAACTTCGTCACAAAGGTAGCAGAAGTTACATGTGTTGTTTACACAATTCTGATTCATCTTGGCCTCTGAGGGAAAAATCACACAACTATTCCTTAGAAATGTTAGGCAACGACACTTTCACAAGCCACTAGATCAGGGCTCCTCAAACTTTTTGAACAGGGGGCCAGTTGAAAGGTGCCAGTGATGGGCACGGGCCGCCAAAGCAGTGCGGGCAGGGGGCACGGGCCGGGGCGGGGGGGTCACAGGGGCGGGCATGCGCAGAGGTCATTTTCTCCAAGCGAGTCCAAAACGATCTCCTTGCGAGCAAGCCGGTAGATCTGACCAGGACAAATGTACCTTGCAATAAAAGAACTATAAATTACAGTTAGGTGATCATCTTTAGTCTCAAGTGAAGATACATTTATACACTTCCATGGGTTACCATTTTCATTGTTTTACCGGACTTTGTCAAGAAGTTACAAGGCATCATCAGACACCTCCCTCCCTTGTAGGCAAATATACTCGCCTGTGTATAAATCTTTATCACCTGTTTTCTAATTCATCTAATCAAAATATGTAAGAATTAGCGCATTTTATCTTGAAGGTCAATAATGTCCCAAAATTTGTAGACCAGTGAAATCAGGTGTGAGCAGAAAATGCCTCTCCTCTTTCTCCCAATTCAGGTTGATTTTCCCCCCTCAGGTATCGGAACCACTTGTGTGTGTTTAGGCTGGGATTGGTGACACACACCCCGATGGGTAAATTCAGCCTTCCCCAACTAAGGGCCTTCCAGATAGGTTGGACTACAGTGATCACAATTCCCCCAATCAGCACAGCTGCAGTACAAAACACCTGGAGGCCACCAAGCAGAAGGAGGATGATCAAAAGCACTGTCTTGATGTATGGCCAGACAGCAGAAGGCCCTACAACTCCCAGGATGCCCCAGCATGCCGGGAGATGTGGGGCCTTTGTAGTGTCCCACTTGCCTCGAGAAGTCACCAAAAGAGAGCGCCACACGAATGAAGTCATGGCCGCCCGGCAAATGAGGGGCAACAGCGGAAGAGGCCTGGCCCGCTTAGTTCCTTTCCCACCTGGGGCCACAGGAGCTCTTTGATTGGGGGGGGGGGGGTGTTGATAGCCTTTCAGATGCCCAGTCACTGAGCCATTTAGTGGTTTTTTAGCTCAAAGACAGCATATTGAAAACACACATGGATCCAGCTGGGCTCTCTGAACCCAGCTGGATCCATGGGCTGGTATCCTAAATTCTTCGTCATGGCCTATGTGCATCACACATACGGGTGCTGCGCCTGCACAGTGCCTTTGGCTGGAGATTGATAGCTAACGGTTTTTGGCGGGAAAAAGCTCTGCTCCCCCTCTAGCCTATAAAGAGCGTCGCGTCGCCATTTTGTTCAGTCTTTGTGACCGCCTTTTGCTGTGCCTCGTGCCGCTTTCGCTATCGCTCTGACCGTTGCTCATCTTGTTTGTTCTCGATTGTTCTTCTTTCCCAGTTATTATAGCCCTGTTAGTATTAGTAGTTCTTGTGGAAATTCTTGTTCCTCTTGAGAGTTCTCTGTTTTTTCTATCATTCTAACTCTTTCGATCTTCTATTAAAAAAAATACCAAAAATATATTCTTACCCTCTGCACTATCTTCTCCTTTTTTTCCTTTTCTTAAGATGGCGCAGTGAGCGGCTTTCTGCAAGTGCACAGAATGCGGGTCTAAGATGTCTCCTGCAGACCCGCATGACCTATGCCTCCTCTGTCTGGGGGAAGGGCATAGGACCGATAAGTGTTCTCACTGCCTGGCCTTCTCTAAGCAGGCCAGGAAAAATTGCGAGAACTGCCTACAAAGGCTTTTGTGGGATCGGGCTCTTCTGCAGTCTGACCCACTAGTCACGACTCCGAAGCCTGGCTCTTCCACTGTTCCTCCGCCTTCACGCCCTTCGGCTCCGCCCTCTCACCCTTCGGATGAAGGCGCGTCTACCATGGGCGTTCGGCCTGCTTCTCCAAAAAAGAAGCATGAGAAACGTGAGCATGCCGATACCGACAAATCAGCAGGCCACAAGAAGGCCAGGAAGAAGAAGGCTCTGAAGCCGTCGAAGAAATCTAAGGATCCGGAGCGTCCCAGGCATCGTGACCTGGGTTTGACGGCTCCCTCAGTACCGACGGTAGTCACCGTACCAACTCCACCTGCCCCGGCCCTTCAGGCAGCTATGAGGGTTACCCCTCACGGGTCCCCTCGCCGTGTGGCTGACCTTTCAGCAGAGCCTCTCCCAACTCTACCACGGGAGTCGATTTCTGAGGGGGTGATTCAAGATTCTCCCTCTAGGGCTAGGTCTCCCACACCTGTGCCCGCAGCCACATTGGAGGTGGATGTTGAAATGTCCCCGCCTAGGAGCCGGAGGAGCCACTCCATGGAACACCATTCTGAAGGATGGTACCGTCCCTACTACCAGGCCTGGGGCGATCCGCATTCCGTCGGATACTACCCTGGTCCCAAGGGTCGATCTTCACCATCTCCTCACGACCGTCCGCTCTCCTCGGGCCGAAGGCATGCGCCCCCGATACCTCCTCGGGATGAGAGTAGCCGGTCCTTCTCTCTGGCTGAGTCCTCTTCATTGGCTCCCCTGTACTATGGTGCTGCTTCCGACAATTCAGAGGTCGATTCTACCTCCCCAGACGTTGCTGTGACCTCCCAGGGCCCTGTGTCACTGGACAAATCGCACGTCTCCTTCACGGAGTTGATGTCCCACCTTGTCCAGTCCCTTGAGATCGACGCCGTCCAGCGTCTGGGACCGAGTATGGACAAGTTTTATGATGTCGTCCGCGGGGAACAATCTACATCGATCGTCCAGCCGCTGATAACCACCTTGCGACAGGCGATGATGCAACCCTGGGACTTGCCCACTCACCCTCAACCAACTTCATGGAGGTACGAATCCATGTACTGGGTTCAGGAGGAGGACATACCCTTCCTCCTCCCCCACCACAAACTGAACTCTGTGGTGGTGGAGTCCTCCCAGGGCAGAGAGGCAAGAGGTTACACTGCACCAAGGGATAAGGAGGGATGGAAGATGGACTCCCTGGCCAGGCGAGTGTATGCTGCCTCTGGCCTAGGGCTGAGAATTTCCAATTACGAGGCAACACTTGGAGGTATCAATATTTCATTATGCAGCACCTCCATAACATCGTCTCAGCCCTCCCAGATCACCAGGGTGACCTGGCTAAGGCCTTCGTCAAGGAGGCGATGCAAGTCGCCGTCCAGCAGTTGTCCACTGCCCGACATCATGTGGACACAGACTCGAGGGACTTGGTTGGTGCTGTCTCCCTCCGGAGGCACGCCTGGTTACGGAACTGTAACTTCCCGGAGGAGACGAAGAGGCGAATAGAGGAAATGCCCTTCGACAGGTCCGGGCTTTTCCACTCGAGGACCGACCACAAACTAAAGAAACTCCATGAGTCTTGCATGACGGCACGGAGGATGGAGCTACAGACCCAGACCAGGCGTAAGTGGTCATGGACCCGTCCATCTTATAGGCAATCATACCAGCCTCGACAGCAGCCTCAACACTGGCAGCAGCAACAGCAATGCCACCGTCAACAGCCTCCACAACGGTACCAGCAGGGCCATCGTCGTTTCGACGGAGATAGGAGACAGCGCTGACGGGACGGGCGAAACACTCCTCTAATTCCTTTTATACCCACCCCCCTCTCATCTGGGGACCGGCTGAAAGGCCGACTCCCCATTTGGGAGTCCATCACGTCTGATTGGTGGGTATTGTCCATCATACATAATGGCTATCGGACAGAATTCGACATCGTTCTTCCATCGAGTCTGATCCGGTTTACATCATGCTCGCCGGTATTGCTCGACGAAGTCCAATAACTTCTTCGTAAAGGAGTGATTCAACAAGTGGCCTGGGCGGATGGTCCTCACGGATTCTATTCCAGATATTTTACGGTCCCGAAGCGGGATGGTGGTCTGCGTCCGATCTTGGACTTATGCAATCTGAATTGATTCATCGCAATGAAAAGGTTTCGAATGACCATCCTTCAAAATATTCTGCCGCTGCTAAGGAAAGAGGATTGGTTCGCCTCATTGGACTTGAAGGATGCTTATTTCCACATTCCCATTCACCCAAATTATAGGTGCTTCCTTCATTTTGCTGTTGCATCCCAATTATTCGAATTTACAGTTTTGCCTTTCGGACTGGCTACCGCTCCGAGAGTGTTCACCAAATGTATGGCCCCTGTCTGCGCTTTTCTACGCCTCCAAGGGGTACAAATTTACCCTTACCTTGATGACTGGTTGCTGGTGTCCCAATCTAGAGATGGACTTCTCGCCTCCATCCGTACGACCTGTGCCTTATTAGACGATCTGGGTCTATGCATTAATACCAAGAAATCTTCTCTTCTTCCGGTACAGACAATTACCTTCATCAGAGCCTGTTTGAATTCTACAGTGGGAAAGGCCTTCCTTCCTCAGGACAGACAACAGACTCTTGCTCACCACATCCATCGAATGCGACGAGACAGCACGGTTCGGGCAAAGTCCATCCAGAGACTTCTGGGGCATATGGCTTCCTCAGTTGCTGTGGTCCACACACCAGACTTTGACTTCGTCCCTTACAGCTCCTGTTCAACAAGATGTTCCGTCCACAGAGGGATCCACCATCAAAGTTGATTCGAATTCCATCCTCTGTGCTCTATTCTCTACTCTGGTGGTCAGTTCCAGCCAACCTGACTGTGGGGGTTCGATTCAGACCCCGATGCCCTTCAGTAACCCTCAGTACTGATGCATCTCGCCTGGGATGGGGAGCAGTATGCTCCGATCTGCACACTCAGGGCACATGGAATCATCAAGAATCCAGGAATCACTGCACTTTACAAACATTTTAATTTAAGGTTATAACTTAATGTTTGTATTTTAAGTTAATGTATTTGTATTTTAACTTAATGTTGGAAGCCGCCCCGAGGCTTCGGCGAATGGGGCAGCATAAAAATGTCTTAATAAAAATAAATAAATAAATAAATAAATAAATCATATCAACTTCCTGGAACTCCTGGTTGTATTCAAGGCCCTGCGTTCTTTCGAGGACGTTCTCCAACATCGAGTTGTTCAGATAACTTTGGACAATATAGCCACCGTCTTTTATCTGAACAAGCAAGGGGGCACAAAGTCACCGACTCTGGCCAGACTCTCGATGAAAATCTGGGATTGGTGCATCCCGAGAGACATTACGCTGATGGCAGTCCATCTAGCTGGTATGGACAATGTGGAAGCGGATCTTCTCAGCAGACACATGCTCATCTCTCACGAATGGGAAATAGATCCTCAGACGCACAACTGTCTTTTCTGTCACTGGGGGTTTCCCGATGTGGACTTATTCGCCACCCAACAGAACAAGGTGTGCGATGTTTTCTGTTCGAGAGTGGGAATCGGACACGGATCCCTAGGGGACACCTTCATGATCCCCTGGAGCAACCTGAACTTTTATGCCTTTCCCCCGATCCCTCTTATTATGAGAGTGATAGTGAAGATGGTACGCGATCGGGCCACGGGATTACTGATTACCCCTTGCTGGCCACGCCAAGCTGGGTTTTCGACACTGCTCAACATCTCCCACGGAGAACACCTCCATCTTCCACTGCTTCTGTACCTCATAACCCAACGGGATGGCACGCTTCGCCATCCAGATCTACTGTCATTGAACTTAACTGCGTGGCGGATCCGATAACTGATATTTCGCTATCGGTATCGATGGCATCTGCAAGTGGGTCGAATCCTGCCTCCGGATCCGGTGAGTTCAGCACTTCCTTACTTGTTCCTCCCACGTCATCGGATCCAAGCAACGTCTCATCGGTGCCGACAGTCTTTCATCCGGATATTCAGCACATCCTTGATTCTGCATTAAAACCGTCTACACAGAAGTCCTACGCGGCAAAATGGTGACGATTTTCGACCTTTGCCAAGTCTCTTTCGTTCTCTCCATATGCTGCATCTATACATCAGATCCTTCAGTTCCTATTAGAACTGCATCAGTCTGGACTGAAGCCGTCTTCTGTTAAAGTGTACACGGCAGCAATCGCCTATCATCGTGGCTTAGTTGACAGATCGCCCATCTTCTCTCAGCCTATTATAAAGAGATTTCTGAAGGGACTTCATAATCTTAACCCATCAATCAGACCACTGATGCCTACCTGGAGTCTCTCTGTAGTCTTACAAGCCCTTACGAGAGCTCCCTTCAAACCCTTAGCAACAGTCAATTTACGCCTTGTTTCCTGGAAGACAGCGTTTCTTGTGGCGGTTACTTCAGCTCGAAGGGCTAGTGTACTATGCGCTCTCCGCATAGATCCTCCTTACCTGAATTTTCACAGAGAAAAAGTTGTCTTGCAATTAGATCCATCTTTTCTTCCCTAAGGTAGCCACCTCTTTTCATGTGGGACAAGACATTGTCTTACCTGCCTTTTTTCTGTCCCCGACGACTCCTTTAGAAAGATCGTTGTACTCACTTGACGTTCGGCACTGCCTAGCCTTCTATAGATTGAGGACTGAGTCTATTCGACGCTCAAATAAACTCTTCGTCAAATACTCCACCCGAGATCAAGGCGATCCGATCACTCCTCAGAGGCTTTCCAAGTGGACAGTCCATACAATTACCCTGTCTTATCAGCTGGCTAGTATTGACTTACCTACAGTTCCTCGAGGCCACTTGCCTAGGGCTGTCGCTACATCCTCTGCTTTCACGTCAGGAGTCCCAATGGATGACGTATGCAGAGCAGCTACTTGGGCAGCTCCTTGCACTTTTGCTAAGCGTTATCGCCTAGATGTTCACGCTAGGCAAGACTGCTCCTTTGGCAGGGCCGTTCTTTCATCTGTTCTTCGTTGAGGACACCTCCCCTCCTCCAATAATGGTAAGCTTGTTAATCTACCCATATGTGTGATGCACAGAGGCCACGACGAAGAAAAGCAGGTTGTTTACCTGTAACTGATGTTCTTTGAGTGGCCATCTGCGCAGTCACACAACCCACCTGCCGGCCCTGCTCAGTGTCGGTGAGTGGACATTTTCGTCAATACCGATATCATTTATAGTAGGGATATTTTTTCCACATGGGGGCGAACGTTTGGTCTTCAGAGACTGAACAAAATGGCGGATGCTCCGCTCTTTATAGGCTAGAGGGGGAGGGGGAGCGGAGCTTTTTCCCGCCAAAAACCGTTAGCTATCAATCTCCGGCCAAAAGCACTGCGCAGGCGCAGCACCCATATGTGTGACTGCACAGATGGCCACTCGAAGAACATCAGTTACAGGTAAGCAACCTGCTTTTCCCTCCTGTGCCACCACTAGACTGGATTCTGAAGTAGCAGGAGTATGGGATCGTCTTTGGGGGCCACCCTACATAGAGTACATAGAGCGCTATTCATAGGAGCCATTCATTCCACGCTTTGGATGCAGATCTGCTCTCCCAGAGAAGGGGGGCTCTGGCCAGGTAAAGTCCTTCTGATTTCCGGGGGCCTGCTGCCCCCCACACCACAGCTCACCCCGTCCAGCATGTTCTGCTGCTCCTCTGTGTAGCACTATCGGGGCTAGAGAGGCTACCATGGGAAGAGGGGCAGGGAGATTCTCCCACCCTAGAGATCACCCCATTCACAAGGGGCTCATGCCTTTCTATAGCAGGGCGGTCCAACTTTTTGTACCTCGAGGGCCACATGAGGACTTCAGCACAGAACCTGGAGGCTGCACAGAGAGTACATTTAAAATATGGAAAATTAAGTGTATAATTTAATATAAACAATTAACGGATTTAATTAACTGCTAAAAGCTGGAGAATTGATTTTAAGAGGATTTTAGGACTAACTGAATGAAAAATAACACTTTGTGGGCAGCTGTTTCTCCAACCACAGCCCAAGCACAATGACCGCTCCTCTAGGGTGGCCCATCCCTTTCTTCCCTGTTTCTCCCTCCCAGAAACCCTCCCATGGGACCCCCCCCCGGCCCCCGCTTCCTTCTTAGAATTGGCGCACTGAGCCTCTTCTGTTTGAGCTGATGAACTCTCTCCAGCATGTTGACAAGGGCCTTTGCGCCCATCAGCTGGAGAGGTGCATGCTGGGATGAGTTCTTGTGAGGCTGCCAGCCTGACCTCCTCTCTGCCTGATCCTCGGAAGAGAGCGGGACTGGACAGTGGCCTCAGGAGAGCTCACTGCAGCCATGCTTGTGCCATCACTGGGATCCAGACCGGGGAGGGGAGCGGGGGCTCTGAGTGGCACGAGGGCCACAGAACAAGGCCTCTGGCTTCAGCTGCTGGACCACCCCACTCACTAGCATTTACAAGGTGTGGCCACAGAGAAATGGGGTTGGGGGGGTCCATTTCCATCAGAGCAGCCAATCCAGCATAAATCAGGATTCAGCCCTAGATGTTATGAAAGTATGCAAAACTGTTGCTCTGTTCATTAGCAACCTGCCTCCCAGGGCCACGGGGGCCTACTAGCTGAAGCTGAAGCTGGTTAATGGTATTACAGGCAACTGAGAATATCTGAGCTGCCACAGGAAGACTGGGGTACATCAGACCTTGAATGCAAGCGTACACTTCCCAGGTTCAAGCAAGCCAGCATGCTTACTGCAGTTAGCAGTTTTTTTATCATCAGCCACCCAACAGCCAGTCACCTGTTATCACGGTTTCCATCCTCCCCACTCCATCCTCCCACTGTTGGCATGTATCCCATCAGCCAGCACTCCTACAATCCCAAGCTGCATTGCTCCCTGCCTATGTCTCCTGCCTCTTCCTGATTAGTCCACATGTCTAGGCTAGACGGCTGGGGGACTTCCTAGAGTGACTGCTGCTTCCATCCACAATCTTAGGTTTAGACAACAAGCCATGGTGGTCCAGATAACCCGTACAATAAACTGGTTTTTATCTTCTTTTTGTGATTTCTTAAGACCAAATTTTGTTGTAAGCCGCCCCGAGGCTTCGGCGAATGGGGCGGCATAAAAATGTTTTAATAAATAAATAAATAAATAAATAAATAAATAAATAAATAAATAAAATAAAGTCATGCCTGACTTGTCGGGATCCTATAGACCACAGCATGCCATGATGAAATACCACAACTGAGTTTGGGTAACACAACTGACCCACAATGGTAAAAAAAAAAACAAACAAACAAAAAACCCCACAATGGCTTGTTGCACTGTCTGAACTCAGCCATTATCTACACAAGAAACATGAATCATGCTGCTAGTGAAGAAGGCATGTCATAAAGTCTCATAGCACACTGGTAGCATATCATCGTTATCATCATCATTGTCATCATTGTCATCATCATCACGTTTGACCTAGAAGTCATGCTAGGGTAAGATTATGAAACCATGGAAGTTTGTAAAAAGAGGAACTAAACTATGTGCAAGAACTAGAAATATACTGAAAAAACAGACTGGGTATTTCAAAAATGCAAAGAGGTCAAAAAGGCAGCATTGTGATTGAAATGTCTTAATGAACCCTCCTGAACCCTCCTGAGGGAATTGAAGGTTACTGACACTTTGGGGAAAAACAGAGATGTAGGAAGAGGCACAAGAAGATGGGAATGGACCAGAACAGGAGAGGTACAGAAGGCAACAGATTTCGGAGGATGGCAGTATCTGTTCCAAGGCTGGCGCTGCTATTAGGCCAGTGAAGCAGGCGGCAGATGCTGGAGGCGTGGAAGCGAGCACTGTGTGCCATAGGGCCCGCCCCGTTCTCCCAGAACGAGCCCGCTGCCTTCAGGTGCAGGAGGGCGCCATGGCCAGCATGGAAGGAGGAGTCAGCTGCCAGTCCAGCCAGCTCATGCACATGGCACGGGAGCGGACGCCACCTTGTTCGTTGCCTCGCAGGGCAAAAGGGCTTGGGCCACCCTGGTCACATGCGATGCGCTGGCTGGGGGAAGGGGTTGAACGGAGCATTTGCGGGAAAGGGGGAGGCGGCTCCCAGCACCGCTCACCTCTGCCAGCAGAAAGTATTCTTTTAGGGTGGAATGCGCACTGAGAGCTGGCTTTAATTCCCATAAGCGTTTGACAGGCTGCATTTTATTGGAATGAAAAGCTATTTTATGGGCAGAGATCTCTAAACCATGCTAGTAGCTTGGAGCTGAATGCACTATAAAAATGTCTGGGCTGATCAATGTGCTTTGGGTTGAAAGTCGCCTGTTTTTAGGAAGAATCAGTAATTAAAAGCATGAGCAACTGACTGTATACCCCATCCTTCTTGGCTTTTGGAGGCGCGCGTGCGCGCGCGTGTGTGTGTCTAGGCTGTCCTGCCTCTGCCACAAAACGAATGAATAATCAAAAACTGGGCAATGATATGCAGCAGATACTGCTAACATGCCCAAAGAAGCAAAGGAAATATTATTGTGGATCAAAAGTACTCACCTACTGAGAAGGAGGACACTTAGCACTGCCAATGGTGAGAGAGAGCGAATACAGAGATGCTTCACTATTGTCTTTGCCTGGAGTTTAAGAGGTACCAAGAGAAGGTGTTACCCCTCTGTCAGACTCCCTGCCCAGTCAAATATGGGCAGCACCAAGCCTTACAAGTTTTCAGCACCAGCTCAAACCAGTTTGTTCAGCCAATCTTTTGACTGAATTTTCCTCTCTTTATCCTGTTGTTTACAGCATACTGTTCTTCTGTGTTTGTGTTTTTTTCCAGAATGTTGTATAATTTCCCTGTGCATTATGGCTTGCACCCTGCTTTGGGATTATTTTATAAGGAAAAGCAGGTAAGAATGAATGAATGAATGAACCTGGTTCCCACACTTGCAAAGAAATGATAAGCAAGGAGCAAAATCTTGACATCACTGATGGTAAAGATCAATGACTAACCTCATAAGAAGTATTCCATCACCATTTCTCTCTTCTGTTTTTTCCCCGGTCTTGTCAGTCTCACTTCTATTTGCAGTGTAATTTCTTTCCCTTTTGCTAGAAGACAATCTTCCCAAATATCTGACTGGCCAGTACACCCAGTTAAGCAAGAAAGAAAGAAAGAAAGAAAGAAAGAAAGAAAGAAAGAAAGAAAGAGGGAGGGAGGGAGGGAGGGAGGGAAGGACGGACGGACGGACAGACAGACAGACAGACAGAAAGACAGACAGACAGACAAAGCAAGCAAGCAAGCAAGCAAGCAAGCAAGCAGCTGGTCAAATCCGTTCATAGCCTGTGCACTGGCTGCCGTTCCTGCTTGAATGTTCCACATTAAAATATCCAGTAGCTTGAAGAATTTCCTTCCCAGAGGCTAGAACTTTAGGGGCTGAAACATATTTGATAGCTTTTTCCTCTGAACAGTTGCCGTGCTGTTCAAATTCCATACCTCTTATAATTGCTAAAGTAAAGGGAGAGAATAGAATGATAAACTGGCAGGTTTTAAATCATATCCGCCTGTCTTTTTCCATCAGCCTAGCTCTTTCCATTAGCTTCCAGGTGTGCCATAATCCCGCGTGTTGGTTCTGAGTCTCTGCAGTCCTCCAGCATTTTACATCTTTCAGGGCCCCTGGGTGGCTCAAGAGCCACCACTTCCCTTTTCAGAATCCAAAATAAAACGGCACCGTGAGAGGCCTTAGCGCCAGCCAGGATCTGACCTCTCTCACACAATGCTCTACATGACTCACACGACAGAAGCCCCCGCTTGCTGGGAGCTCTGTCTCCTGCCACTCTGTGCTGCGTGGCAAGGCTATGCTAAAAGGGATATGCATCCTCCTGAGCCTCGCGTCCGGATTGCTGGGTTCAGAGCCCAGAGCACTGGCCCAGAGACCACGGGAGCTGCTAGGGCAGAGGTTTTCTGCAAGGTGCCATCCGAACAGGGTATAATTCACCCATAGGCCAAACGTTTGCCCAGAATGGACGAAGGACCTTCTTTTGCCCTGTGGCCAGGCTAGAGGAGAAGAGAGACCTGAATGAGACCCTCACCCCACCTAAGGAGACGAAGGGCTGAGACGTCGCCCGAATGCCAGCTCAGCTCACCGGAGGCACAAGCAAGCGTTGGTGAGCCTGCGACCCAGGACTGCAACCCAGAGCCTGCAACCCTGCAAGCCCATTGGCCTGCCTGGACTTGGTGCCAAGCCCTCTCGCCCTTGCCAGTGTCCCCACCTATCCATGCATGCACAGAGGCAAGCAGGCCTCTTGCCCCAGCCTTCAGCCGCACTTCTGATAGCGATGCTAAATCTGGGAAAGCTGCAGGGAAACAAACACTCACCCATCCACAGCTCCAAAGTGGCACTCACGCAAAGTCACGACTGGGGTGGGAAGCCTAGATCATCCGCCTACAAGTTCTGGCCTTTGGCTGGCTCAGCCACAGCACCCAGGGCGTGCCTGGTGCCCCCTAGCCACCTTTGCACAGGCGAAGGGAAACGCCTTCCTCACACGGCAGCCACTGCCCCCTTTTCCCCAATCTGCAAAGGAGAAATGACACTTATAAGTGTGCCAACCAGAACTCAGACCCAGAGTTTGGAAATCTTGCATGGTGCTTCAGAAGCTCGACGCGTCTTGTGGGGAGCTCCAGTGCTGCCGCCACCCCCACTCCGTGCTGCATGGTGAAAGATCTGCAGAAATATCCCGTCCACACGGACTTTCCTCTTTAGACTGAACTGCTTCTCTTCAAACTGCTACATGTCTCAGCAGAAGTGCAGGCCCTACAAAGACTGGATTCAGAGCTGTGCTGCCCATTTCACTGTGCTGCTCATTTCATTCTGGGACCTGCTGTGGCACAGCAGGAGATTGAAGCAGCAAACCACAAAGGCGGTTGTGTGTTCTTTCAGCCCCCACCCTTTTGCCCTGGAAGTGGGGAGACCCTTGCTTTGTTCGGCACTTGCTTGCCCAGAGTTGGAGCTCCCAACATGTCAGGCTTGGACACCTCCAATGTCTGCAAAGTCAGTGCTTAAAGGACACCCTGATTTTTAAAAAATTTCCCCACTTTCAAAACAGATTTGTTTGAAATGAGTATAGATCTCTTGCAATTATGCATGGGCTTCAGCAAAAGTGGACCGGGCATCCAAAGAAGTAACCCTTTGAGTTGGCTTCCCTGACACGTGTCCATATTCTGTGCTGCAAGGTCCTCAGTCCATTGCATTACAGTGAATATCATCCATACTATTTTGTAGAATCAAGTTTTTAGCCAGCAAAGGATGCAGAGAGTCCATTTTCCCCTCCATGTGTTCATGTGCATGAAGCCAGCAGAGCTGTGTGCACATCAGTAGATTTGAAGTCTGTTCCAGAAGAAAATTCATCTGCACATCCTCCTCCCAAATAGAAAATACGTGTTTAAAAAGAAGCATTGGTGTTATTGCACCCCCCAAAATAGCTGAATTAGACGGTCCCTTATTAAAGAGTTGTTGCATTGTCCAGCGCACACAAAACAACTATTTTTGCTGACAAGACCCATCCTATGATGCTTCGATGGGACAGGTACATACCAAAGTGGCGATCCACTGTTTAGGGACTCCTGCTCGAGAAGCTTTCATTTAGGACATGAGATATCCCTGGAAAAACTCTGGCAAGCCCACGTTCAGAAGCCCACCTTTGGACCTGGTTCACAAAACTGGAAATTTCACACAATGCTGCTACATCCCTGATGCAACAGAGAAATCCCCTTGCTGGGAGCTGCCTCTTGCCAGTCTGCACCACATGGCAAGAATGTGCTATAGATAAAAGGCCTCCTCCCACATCCAGTTCAAGGGGGCCCTTTCACAAAGGCACTCCTGGGATTCTGTCCATGATTTTCTCTTTTGCTGAGGCAAGTGCCTTGGCTAGAGAAGCTGTTGTCCTACTCTTGTCCCCCACTTCCTGTTTCCTGCTTTCAGCGACAGCCTCTGGAAGCTCGAAATGCAACCAGCGTGGTTGCGTGTTGGACTGGTCCTTTGAAACCAACCAACTCATGGAAGGGGCCTGACCTTCTAAGCTCCGTAATCCCCTCTGGGGCACTACTAGTACAATCAGAGCACGTGCCCCCTTGAACCACTCCTGAGGGTCGATCCTTCTATGCAAAATCACGTGCAGCAGTAAACAGGTTGTCTCTGCACTCAGCCATCAAAGCTAAGGCTGTGGTGCCAAGCTGCTCTGCTCTGTTGGCCCCAAGAGATTCTCTGACAAGTAGCACTTCTTACAGGGTCGAGCTTGTTACTCGCTGAGCACCAAGAACCTTTGCCTAGAGCAGGCAACTTTTGGCTCGCCCGGTGTTTTGGTGAAAGTCCCAACAGCCCTAGCCAGCATGGCCAGTGGTGGGGGATAAAGCGAATTGTAGCCAAAAACATCTTGCCATTCATGGCTGGAGGAATGATGTACCTTCCCTGCCTTCAAACGAAGTCACGTTTAGCTAGTTACTTGGACTTGGTGATAACAATAACACGCAAAGAGGATGTGAACGTATTTCCTGCTAAAGAGCTGTCTCCCTCCGTGAGACGTTTTTTCAGCTCGAAGAGAGAAATTCTGATTTTAGACAAGTGATCTTGGGGTGCAATCCTGTGCATGCGTAGACAGAAGTCCTGACATTTCTCAGCCAGCATGGCTGGGAACTGAAGGACTTTTTTCTATTCAGACATGTACTGCTGCACCCTTAATGCCATCCAACTGGGGACAATACATGTTGCTTAAAGGAGAACAGACGTGGTAGAGCACATAATAGAGTTTCCGCAAAGCTTCTTCTTTCCCACTGAGCCGACTGGCCAAATATTGCACAAGAATGCCACATCAGAAACCACAGGTTTGTAAAGTGCTAAATAGGCTTTATTTTTTTGCTTATACTTTATACACACATTGGACAGCAATACATACTTTATACACAGAGAGACCAGAAAATCAGTACACTTACATCTAGTGTTTCCCTTTCCAATAGACAAAACCCGGGGATTTGATGCAGAAAGCAGCACCTGAACCCCAAATCAAGTCAAATGCTGCAAGGAATGCAGCAGTCCTGAGCGAATCGGAATCAAAAGACACTGGGAATATATTGGGAGCAGTGAGACTGACTCTGGACTCCCTCACTACATTCATATGCACCTGATTTTCTCTAAGGAAAGCGTCCCAAACCTTGTACCCTCCAAATGCATTGGAATCCAACTCCAACTATAATGGTCATGCCAACTTGCTGAGTGATGGAAGTTGTAATCCAAAGCATTTGGAAGGCAGCAGGCTGGGCAGGTTTAGGCAGATGTGGTGTGTTCCAGATGTTTCGTACAACAGTTCCCACAATCCTTGACCAGTAGGGACTGTGCTCTAAAATACTTGGATGGCCTCAGATTTTATGGGGGATTTTGAGCAAAAGCACAAAATTGGTTAGCAATTCTCAGGCTCTCAAGAACACCCCCAATTTCTGCAGCAGGTGCACGGAAGGAGGCCAAAAAGTTCCCTTTCTTATGGGTGAGGGTATGCATGGACAGCCGAAGGCCTGAGTGTCTGTGTGCTACCCCAGCCCGAACCCTCACCCAACACAGAGTGGGGCACACACCCCATGGGGAAGTGTGGGAAGGGTCGAGTGTAAAGCCTGAGGCGAGGCCTGGTTACTGGCAGGCACTTCCGCAGCTCTGGTGCAAAGCCATCCCTGCAGAACCAGGGGAGAATCTGCCATGAACTCCATCTTTGGCTAAAACTGCCTTCACCCACAGTTCCTCCTGAGCAGCTTTATGCCATTATGGCGAACAAGGACAGTGTTTTATGCTATAAAGGAATTGCACACAGTCATGCCAGCCATCCAGTGTGGTGCTGCTAGAATATCAGTGCACCAACTTGGTTGCGTGAACTAGTCTGGGCTATTCCCTGAAGCCAGGCTGGGCAGATGACAGGTCTCCAGATGCTTTGGACTTCGACTCCTAGAGGCTTCTGCCACCCTGGCCAAAGGTGAAGATGGCTGGGACCTGAAGCACAAAACATCTGGGGAGATCGACTTTCTGCCTGGCCCAGCTCTAAAGCACTTGGTTAGAAGGCATCATCCAATTACTTTGAAATTAAGTTAGGCAAAAGACATGCCTAGCCCTAAAGCAGTTTGAGGCAGTTCAGTGACTATACCAGTAATACACAGTAGTACAGAGAGTATCAAAGAGTAATAAAGAGAACACGGACAGTGCTCCAAGGGAATCACGGGGCTTATTTCCGTGAACTAAAATTCAACTATGAGTTCACTACAATACACAAGTTGGTCAGAATACAGTTGCTACTCCTGTCTGTGCTCACAGAAATGTGTGTGCACACCAGTGGAAGTGCTACTCAAGGAGCATGCAAGGCACAAGTATTGTACTGGGGAAGGGCAGAAATGTCCTGCTGCTGAGCAGCTATTCCACCATGCTTCATCTCTGAAAACGGAGAGTAGCTGGAACTCCAGAAGTACATACAACCCCAGTAACAAGGGCGGACAGGGCAGAAAGGTCCGCATCCTCACACGGGGTCAATGTCAGCAAAGGCTGCACAGAAATGTGTGTGGTCTTGTCTGTGATCTGCACTTGGGTGACCCCTTAAACCATTTTCCACAGGCTGGCCAACAAATCCTCATTCCTTCATCCTCCCTCAACCTGTGCCATTCCTAAAGTCAGGTCACTTAGGAAAGGAAGCACCATCTGGAAATAAAATGCACAGATGGAAGGCACACCAGCAAATAAACACAGTGACCACATAGTGCAATTTGATACCAACACCGGATGTACATAGTTTTGGAGTATTCCAAGCCTCACTCAAATGTATCTTAGGGTACAATCCTATACATGTTAGGCAGAAAAAGGCCTATAACATCCAGCATTCCCCAGACAACATGGGAAATGCAAGTTTTGTCTAAACATTCATGGGATTTTCATCCTTAATCAATTAAATTGTCTGAAACAGAAAGAAATCCCTACAAGGGTAAATATCAACAGATTCTTTGGGTTCTTTTTTTGTACAGGTTCTTTCCAGTTTTTATGATATGAGCTTTTAAAGCTACTTCCTTCAATCGGTTTTTGTCATTATCATTTTACAATTTATTCCAAGCCGCTGTATTGCCTGGAACAAAACTCTGCAGCCAAGGATTCAGGTGAAAACTGTACATGAAATCCAAGATGTGCACATGAACTGAAATACCTGAAACTGGAGGGCATTATTTACTATCATGCAGGTGGCAATCTCATGGAAAGGCTCCGTTCTATGTCTAAGTCTCTGAATCTCATAATGAAATGTTTACCTTGGTCATAATTCTTCCCATGACATTGGATAGGGACAATGGAGTTCACTGAGTGCATCTCAAATTTTATGAAGACAAGAAAAAAGCCAGTTATTAAAACGGTGGCTGTCTGTACTGCAATCTTGGCATTGGTTCAAAAAGGCATTAATTGTGTGAAAACCATGCAACTCTGCTGCAAAGAAAAGAGGTGACAGAGCAATAGTCTATGTTAGCATACAGTGACCATTACTATATTCTGCAAAAAGGCAGAAGCCACCTTGAGTTTAGAGTCAAAATGTCAAGGACTCTGTCTATTTTTGGAAGGGCTGCTTTCTTTTACAAATAGAAACATAGAAACAGAATGAGAGCGAGTCAGAAGAGGCCTCCCAGGCCATCTAGTCTGACCCCGGCTCTAGTCAGTTCCGCTCACAACATGCCCACCATGTGCTTGTCCAGCCTATCCTTGAACACTCGCACCGATGGGGCCTCAGCCACCTCCTGTGGAAGCCCATTCCATCCCCTAGGAAGTACTTACAATTGGACAATTTAAGAGCATGTTGCTCAAAATCAATATTCAGTGCATAATTATGACAAACTACCTAATCTGTACAATCCAATGTGCTCACTTACTTGGCTTGACATAAACAAGGACTCCCCCCAAAAAATTTGTTTGACTTCCAAACAAAGAAAGAGCAACTGAGGTGCATGTTTTTTACTTGAAAGTGAATTTACAAATGGAAAGTCATTTCTCTATAGATGGACAGACGGATGCAGATACGCACACGTGTCTGTCTATGAGCCAGTGAGAGCAGATCACCGATGTGGCTGGAATCAGACTGATGCTTGGTGTCACCTTCCCCAAACAACTCACTGTGCAGTCTGACATCTCAGTGACAAGCACGCTGCAGAAACAGCTTGTTAAGTAAATCTCTGTCTACCGAGCTACATAAACACTGGCATTTTGCACCCATCTGCACATGGATGCTGCCTAACATAACACCAGAGTGCTCCAGATGGAAGAGGGGCTCTCCCCCTTTCCCCCTGCATTACGTTTAGAAGTAGTGCATTGCATTTAGCTCTTGTGAGCATTGCTCCAAGAAAGGCAATTTCTTGGAAGCAGCTGATGTATTGGCAAGATGGTTAGTGTGACAGATTCAAAGCGACTTTCTGATTTGGAATAAAAGCATACATTTCCTTGCCCTTAACTTGGATCTTCCAAGGGAGCTCAGAAGCTGCCTGGGGTTGCCCCAAATTCCTAGGCTTTGTCTTGCATCTCAGGGGCCAATCGTACATTGCAAAATTTGTCTAATTATCCCGCATCATCTGAATGTGCTGAGATGTGCAGCACAGTTTCAAAGCCACCCGAGAACCCCCATAGCTTATTGCAGCGTCCCGGGGTGGCTTATAACCCATATAAGACTGAGCTGGGCACCTACAACTGCGATACTAATTCTCAGTGCAACATGTGTGAAAAGCAAGAAAGAGCAGATCAAGGAAGGAACAAGCAAACACCAAGTAGCTGAGTAGGAAAGGAGAAGAGCGTGGTGTTCTCCTGCCATCTTGTGGTGATTTCAGGCACTGCACGTGGATGAAGCAGCGGCTGGGTGCGGTCTTCCAGCTCTTTTACATCAGAGCTCCTTCTGGCTCTTTCAGACTAAGGCACCTGACAACCCGCGCTCTCTCGCTCTCTAGCAAGAGAGAGAGAGAGCGAGCCACAGCCCTGCTGAAATTAAACAACAGTGGAGCTGTTCCAAATTAAACAACCCATTGCTGCTGCAGCCAAATAAAGACTTCATTCAGGATTAATATTTTCCCCCATAATCTCTAGAAAGCACATAGGCTTCTAAAGATTAGAAGCCTTTCCAAGATATGCATGAAAAGCCCTGGCCATTATCCATTCTACGGCTTCCCCACCATCCATGGTAGCCTTTCCCAACATGATGCCCACCAGATGTGTTGGACTGCACCTCCTGCAGTCCTCAGCCAGAATGGCCAGGCCAGGTTGGGAGAGCTGGCTTTTGGCTCTCTTCATTACATAAACACACCTCAAGCTTATCAATTCCCCCCTTCTGCCCTCCAGAGCAGCTGGAGGAGAATGGATGCTTTCCATTTTTAACGAAACACGGTTTAGTTAAAAGCCATCACATCCAAACCTGGACAAACTGGAGTTACTCTGAATTTTACACTCTTAACTATGGATTCTTGAAATGAGCCAAGTTCTAATTATGGTTTAGAAAGCCAGGCTACTCCCCTAAACTAGGAGTGAGCAAACTGAGGATATGCTGATTGCAGGCCACAATGTCCGGAAGGCCATCCCTGCCCTAAACCATAGTAAAGACTAACCACAGTTCAAGATTTGGACGAAGCAATGAACTTTGGTTAATTGACCACAGAAGCAAAAGCTTCTGATCCTCTTTCCATGCACCAGTGGAGGAGAAGAGAGCACACAAATCCAAGGCTGGTGCACAGAACATGCAGCACCAAATTTCACGCCTGCACATGGGCATGCATCAGACTCCAAGCAATGTTCTAGGAGCATTCTACTAGTCTAGTCAGCTCACCCGTTTTATATGATTGACACCTTACAAACAATTAAATGGACATACATAATAGGCACACACACTAAAGGTAAACATGCATTTGGTTCCAAAAGGGGGGGAGGGGTTTTCTTTCCTTTTTGGTTATATATTATTAACACTGCTATAAGTATCATTAGATATACAAACAAAATTTCCTAAAACATGCAACGCCTCCTTGCCCCCATTTCATCATAAATACACGAGCCAGTCAGGGCTTTGGACCATGCTGAATTCCTTCCCACACGTTAAAAAAAAGTACCCCTGGAACTGGCATAAGAAAAGACAAGGAATCTTGCACAGCAAACAAATCTATGACAGTTTTTCTTTTCCCCGGATTATTCATGTCACTCTGAGCTCCTGGAGTACATAAGAACAGAAAGAGAACATACAGTGCTGACCTTTAAAAGTTAAACTACACACTCCATGTCTTAATAAGGCTTTGGGTGCATTTCTTTCAAGTCTTGCTGATACGTTTCAAGTGTTGCTCAAAAAAAATGTTATCTAAAGCCAGCGGTCTTTGTGCTTCGCCTTGCAATTGCTAAGGGATTAGCAGACACACCAGGAAAGATGTCTTCTGTGGACACTTCCATTAGCAGCTACACAAGCTTTACATATTAAGTGGAATCCTTGGCCGGGGAAGGAGCGGCATCCAGTGCAGCCCATGAAGCCGGGAGACCCCCGCTAAGCAACTGGAAATGAGATGAGGTGGCACCTTCTAGAGCAGGGCAGGCCAGTGCAATTGGAAAAAGGGAGCTCCAAAGACTGGAAATGAGTGTTTGGGCCGGCTTGTCGGGCTTCCTTAGGAAACGCTACTTTCCCGTGGGCCAGCAGGTGCAGAGCAGTGGGAACGTGAGCAGAACGGAAGGCATCTCTTCTGCTCGTCTCCGTCCAGCAGAGGAGCTCGAGGCAGCTTCCCCGAGGGTGAGGACGCCCTTTCCCCCGACAGGCGACGGCTGGGCCCCAAGGTGCAGCGCAAGCACCAGAACAACACTTGGCCCCGCTGGGAGTGGCGACCGCTTTGTGCCTCCTCTGGACCAGAATCACGTAATACTTGAAGACCTTGCAAAGCTCAGGGCAACACTAAAATGCAGGTATGCTTGTTTTCCCACACGATAAATAGGTTGCAATAACATTGTACAAAAATAAAAATATCCCCCTCCCACAGGAAAAAGACATATAGCTGACATTCTGAAGTCCCTTGGAAGCAGGATGACACACTGCTAAAGCCACGCGGTTATATCTTTGGTATAAGAAAACAGCATATCTCCTTGCAAAGCTGCCTTTCCAGGGCCAGGGGCATTCAGTGCCAGCCAGCAGAGCTAGTTTACCCCCGGTGTTTCCTCTACGAGTCTTCCATGTATAGCATGCAAATGTTCCTAACGTGTCTTCTTATGATGATTGGGGAAAATCCCAGCACCTTCCTGGCTCCTCCCAGGACTTTTGAATCTAGGATGAAACAAAAAATGGAAACACGATGAAACAGAAGACAGCAATGGGATGACACATTCCTTGACATGAGCCGGATATGCAACCCTCACCATCACCACAATAGCAAATGGCCTCCGGCAAACAATAGGTTGTCCCCTGCCCCCTTAATTAAGAGAATTTCTCTAATTAAGCCTTCCCTACTCTGGTGCCCTCCAGATGCATTGAACTACAATTCCCATTATTCTTGGCCAGCAGGGCCACTGACCCAGGTGAGGAAAGCTTTTCTATTCAGTGCTTTGTAGATGAAGCAACAGAATGGTCTGTGATTTAAAGAAGAGTTCTTAACCTATCTTTGAAGGAATAATTATGTTATCATGCATGGGATATGTAGTCATAATCACTTATTTTACTTAAATTCACAGTGAACTATACATTAACTCTAGAGTTCTGACAACCACATTGTAGGGCTCATGTCAGCCCCAGGTATCTGCATCTTTCCTGGTGGTATTTCCTTCCCAGGTATGTACACAAGAAGTGGCCCATTACCAAGCATATGAGGAAAGGTGGTTCCCAAGAATGCTCATGTCTGGATTATTCTATGCCCTTCCACAAAATTACTAGATTATGGGATATAAAAATCATTACTTCGAATCACAGCATCACACAGCATCGAACAAGAAAATGTCAGGACTCTCAAACCTCAATGTCTCAAGTAACAGAAAATTTAGGATAGTAATACAGTAAGTGAAATCGACTGAGTGGAGGCCAAAGCCAACTAGATTATTTCAGTCTCTCCGAAATCAACAAATGTAGCTTATAAGAGAGCATAAAGAACTATCTGTGAGGTACACAATCACTTAAGGCAGAAGATTTCAGTATAGAAAGTATAGGGGGAAAATACCTGGAAAAATACCTGGCAAAGAGACATACTGAAGGAACAGCACCCTGGCCAGCAGAAAGGCCTAGCGATGCAAGCATTTCACTCAATTCACCTCTCTGCCAAGGCTCACCCGCGTTGCCCAACACCTCTTGCTCTCGCCTCCCAAGATCCAACAGCCTCCCCCAGCCTGGCACCTTGTCAGCCTATAACTCCCATCAGTTCCAGCCAATATGAGTGGTAATCCAGCACATCTGAAGAGTGGTCAGTTTGTACTAGTATACAAAATTATATATATGAATACAAAGGCTACACTAGAATATGAAATAACATAGCATGACATTGTATAGAATAACCGTGATAGGAAATATGTGATGCAAGAATGATCTCATGGGTTGGGGTAGGCTGTATTGAATATGAAATGCGTAATCTAGTATGAAATGATACAAAGTCACATAGTTTCTCTCTTTCATGGTGAAATGTTCCCAGTGATGAAGTAGAGAGAGTGTGCACCTGCATTCAGAAAAGCTGATTGTGGTATAGTCATCACAGAGCAAGCCATCAGACATCAGAACAAGCAGTCTGTTTTCACTTCTATCATCATTGGTGGCATACAGATAGGGACCAATGAGAAATGAATTTCAGCCCATTTTTATTAGGATTTTATCCAGTTCATACTTTTGGGCTGAATGCAGTTTCAGACACAAACTGCAACCAAAATGCATACATTTGCAAGCTTGCAGTGTGATTTGCGGGCCAAAAACATCATTCAACAATATACGTACGTTTGAATAAAAAAACAAAAATCCATCCTTTTGTTAAATGCACACAAATATACTTCAATCAATCAGAGAAGGAGTATGTTTCAAAAGTGAGCACAACTGCATTTAGAAAAATACATACTAATACATGGCTGTATTTTTATGTATTTTTTATTTGAAAGCCCCAAAGTTCATAATTGATATGGACACAAGTTGGAATGAACTTCGAGATGGAATTGGTGGAATTTCAGGGAGCCTGAGTTTTGCAGATTCACACATTTCTACAGACAGATGGAATCCATCAAAGAAGAGTCCTTTCTTGTTCTGTTTATATTTTCAGCCTCTAGATGACTTCAGAAGAGCTTGCCAGCCTTACCAAATGTGTAAGTGACTTCGGAAGAGCTTGCCACTGGAGTCTCACGGATCAGTCACATCTGAGAAGTTCCTTCTTTACCCATATATAGAACCTTTCAAACTATGTTTATGTCAAGAGAAATAGGCTTATACACCTACTTACTAAAACTATTTAGTAACTCAGAAAAAAAATAATTTTAATTGATTGTTTAATTAAAGCATTAATTACCTGGGTTGTAGCAATACATGAAGAAGGCTAAACCTGCAGCAACACTGAAGCAGGCAAGAAAAAATGTAGGACCTAGAGAAGAAAAGAGAAATCAGCCACTTATTAAAAGACCAGAGAAACTTAAAATTATATTTTTGAATTAATAGTTCATTGGCTGTTTTTCTTGCTACTATGCTTAACTACATTGATGTGAATGCAACCAGAATAATTATATTTGCATTGTGCTTCATGTACTATAATATGTAATCTCTAATTGCTGAAGTAATATTTTTTATTTGCAATTAATGTGATTATGAGTATGACTGCTTCTGTTTCTTGTAACTTGCCAGTCTTTTACATTTAATATTTGCAGGACAAAAAACAGAACATTTTCTGAGTTTTTACATGAAATAAATCTGGCTTTCCATTACGTACTTGCTTGAATATCAGATTATACAAGCAAACAGCCTCAATAATTGCCCTGTGGCAATCTGGGGTATCTCTGTGAGGACTGTACCAGTGGGTCCCTCATTTTCCATCCTGGTTTAGGAAAGATGAGAAGGAAGGCCTCCTGAGCAGCATGTGGCCTGCCGAGAGCTCCACTGCAGAACTCCAGAGGAGCACGCCTACTCTTCCAGCCCTCGTACCCCCCAACCGCAAAATGTTGGTGGTTTCCCAGTGTTTGCACTGCTTTCCTCCCATTTAAAAGACTGAAATGTCTCTCCTGGAGTTAGGCTTTTACTAGCAAATATTTACTAGCAAATATTGCTGATATTTTGGCCTCCTCCCCACGGGAATGAGGTCCCCAAGAGCTTCCCCACAGCGGAATTTGGCTTGCAGGCAGAAAGAGGTTCAACACCCCAGCAGCAGAGGCTGCTCCATAGAGACGGTTCCTTCTCCCTCCTCCTCCTGTCTTCTCCTCTATTATTTCAGGACAAAGAGTCAGAGCCACCTGCTGATCCTCATTTGCATGGAGGCTTTGCCCATGCTCCCACCTGCACCTAAAGCTTCTGCATATGCAGTGTAGGCTCCATGAAAACAGTGTAGGCTCCTTGAACAGAAGGCGCTCAGGGCAGGGTCAGCTGATGCAACCCAAGATGAGCCTGTGTCTTGTAGAAAACATGGGGATCACAGGTGAGAATGGAGAAAGAGTAAATGCCCAGCTGGCAGGAGGTCACGGGTACCTGGTCCTCTCCCTGCCTTCCTAAGATGCAGAAGAGGAGCCAAGGAGGGCCAGTGGTGGAACTTGGTGGAGCTGAGCAGGCATCTCAAATAGTCATTGCAGAGCTATTTTAAGATAATCTAATGTACATCTTTGTAAACCCCCATGTGCCACAAACAAACCCAGCAGCTAACAGTAATTGCAGGGAGAGGGAGATTTTTTTAAATTAAATTAAATAAAATTAAATTTTATTTATTTAAAGTATTCATATGCCATCCTGTCACGAAAGCCTCAGGATGGCTTACATAAATGAAACACAATAAAATAAAATATAACATGAATAAATTATCGACCCACACTGGCTGTAGTTAAAAACATACAGGACACAATATTAAAACTTATTAAAATATTGCTGAAATAAAAAGGTCTTAACCTGGCACCGAAAAACAAATAACGACGGCGCCAGGCGGACCTCTCTGGGGAGCGCATTCCATAGGCGGGGCGCCACTGCAGAGAAGGCCCTTCTCCAGGTATTTTCCCTCCTAATGTCTTTCACAGAGGGTTCCCGGTGGAGGGCTTCTGCTTAAATCTTAAGATTGGCTTAACCTTAACTTAAACGTTTTCATATGGAATCAGAACTTATTACAATATGTGCAAATGCTCAAAGCTGTCAATGCAAATGTGGCTTAGCAGGCTTTGCACCTGGAGTCCCACTGTGGTTAATATTTTGGTCATCGGGGTGCAGACCTTTGGGATATCCCCTGTGCAAGGACCCTAGAAATTAATGTGCTTTAGCACAGCACCCATTAATTCCAGGAGTATTAGCACAGATGGTGTGTATCCTAAATTGACCCCCCCTCAACACCTAGAAAATCTTGGATGTTATGACATCAGATTATCAATTTGGATAACCTAGGAACTACCATCCGGAAAATACATCTTTAATCTATTAAAATCAAAATATGTGTACACATCGAAGAATTTAAAATTGTCATGAAAACGATTATAGTAACATAATTATTTTCCCCTGTCCAATATTGATTCAGCCAGTAATACTTTATGCATGTTATTTACCCCTGTTATTTAGAATATATTTCTCCTTCTCAGGGTTTATCCCTGTGGGATCTGAGGTTTCTAGAAACAAAAGCAACACACCAAGAGTTAGTATTCAGTTGTATTCAGTCCAGCATACTCCGAAGCAAGTCATGCAAAGTGGAAGGAAAGGCGTTACTGGTGTTCAATGTAATATTCTTTGACGCAAAATTGCCACTGTCCCCTCCCCTCAACATTATGCTATGCCAGCCCTCAGACAAGGAAGGGCGGGAAGGCCTAAGTAGCCTACAGGCTTCGTGCCCTGACTCTCCCTGCCCCAATTTTAGCTAAATGATTTGCTTCTCCCAGAAGCCTTCACAAAACTATTGCTAAATGAGCCAAAGCAAAAGGTTGGGAGGCCTGCCATTCCCGAATTTTAGCACGGTGTGACGGTTTAGCTGTGGTTTGGTCCAGTGAACACAATCACAAAATAAATCGGAATCTGAGGCAAAATGCAGCTTCACCTTCTGTACCTCACAGTATATACAGAGCATCACTCCTTTCAGAAATGGCTCATCGTTCAGTTGGCAGGAAGCAACCCACAACTGGTGTGTGGCTGTTTCATTGCTGAAATCATGCGCTGATGCAGCTTCAAAGCATTCCCTCTTCCGTGGTGCAGGAGGCCACAACGCGCAGGGGCCCCACTGCACAGCTACAGGGGGAACCGCCCCTGAGTGGGGCCGAGGTCTGTGAGGACAGAGGTATGTTCTAGCGGAGCCGGAGTGGTGCTTCTGTCCAGGGGCCACATGTAATGCCAGGGTTGTTCTTGGGGATGACCTGCTAGTGGCAGGCAAAGGCAAAATGAGATGGGGCCAAGGCAATAGGACCAAATATCGCAAATTCCAGCATATTTTAGCTTCAGGTCCTTGCTGTCACTAGCTAACCTCAGGAGAAACATCTTGACCTTTTAGAATAAGGGAAACTGGGCAAACCTGGCAAACCACCAAACTGATGGTCAGGGGAAAGGGATGAGGTCTTCTCAGGAACCCCACAGATTTGGCCCATATCCCTGTGCTAGGGTGCCACTGATCACATGGTGATAATTCCAGTGAGGCTTTGTGTGAGCCCCAGGCCCAGCCAACACATCCCTGCAGCTGTGCACTGCAGGACAGACATCAAGGCATCTTCTGGAACTCCTTGTTCTTTACCATCGATCTTCTCACAAAGTACCTCTGAGAACTAGATGAGGCATCTTAGTTTAAATCCTATGTGGCATAATTGACCCCAGTGACAAGACCAAAAAGCAGAGGGAATACTGCAGAACTCCAGATTTGTCCCAGTTCAAGGATTTATAGGGCAAAATGCAACCAGCTTGTCTTACACAAGTGAAGAATTACAAGAGGCCAATCTATTTTACTTTCCACCCTGAAAAGGCTTTAATTACAGAAGGTGCCATTGTTTAAACAAATAGTAACTGACTGCAAAAAACATTTCTTTAACTATATTTATTTATTTATAGCCAATTCACAGTCTGTGGCATTTTCCATGCACTTTTCCCCTCAGTTCCACCTGCAGATAAATCTGCAGGCAGCCCTAAGCAGAGCAAGGGGAACGTTGCACACAGAGCTGAACTTCCCCTTTTCTTAAAGTCAAGCAGGTGGGACCCCTCACCTGTGAGCAGACTTTTCTACCTCACCACCGTTATTACTAGCAGCATGAGAAACAGGCTACCTAGCACGGCAAAGATAGACTCAGTTGCAACAATGGAAAACTCCATTTTCTTTGTATTTTCAATAAACTCATACGCAATGTACATGTGTCAAAATCATATACTCCTTAGCATTTGACACTCGCTTCAAATGCTGCAGATGTACAGCAGGACAAATGCCAGGTGTTTAGAATGAATTTGCCAGGTAAACATGGGTTTGGACTGCTGGCAAGAGGTTACAGCAACCTGAGACGACATCCTTTCCTCCTGCCTCGTTTCCTACACAAACTGCTCCCTCCAAACCCAGAGGAACCCCTTCTCCAACCTGCTACCTCCGGCCATTTTGGACTGGGACTCCACGGATCTCTGACTCTTGGCTGCGCTGGCTGGGGCTGATTTGAGCTGAAGCCCGTGAAAGCTGGACAGCACCAGGTTGGGGAAGTCTGACACAGGCATTGTGTAACTGAGAGGGAGACCCCGGGACTTCATGACTCACTCAACTCCAGCATGATGTGAGACTTGCACCAAATCACCATGCAAAGTTTTAGCAATTTGCAACATGTAGATGAGGAGGGGAGGGGGTCTGAAGCGTGAGTTTAGGGGGAAGCTGCTTCAACTTTAAAGGCAGCCCAAAGAGCATGTGGCTGACTGTTCCTTCTGCTTTGTTATTCAAGCCTGCTGAGCCACAGCTATGGATGGAATTAATTAACTTTTGTGTTCTCAGAAAGGCTAAAGAACAGAAGCTTTCCAGTACTGCATGATTAAGAAGGTCTGGAAAAAATCCTGGAAACTATGCAGGCTTTTGAAGACACGCATGCAACCACATTTGTCTCTTTTAGTAAAATGGAAATTGCACAAAAGCTGCAACAGACGAATGGCTTCTATTGGCCAAGGCCTGCGGCCTTCCATTTGCAAGCTGGGTTGTTAATATACTGAGTCAAGGATTCAAATTAGCTGACCCCTGTTGCTATGTTATGTTATGCATTTCTATACCACCCAGTAGCTGACACTCCCTTGGCAGTTCACAAGTTTCTCAGGCAGGACCATAATGCAATAGAACAACTGTAAAATGTATAATATTTCTAAAATGAGTAGGTCATACTAAAATTAGATACAATATCACCAATTTCTACATTAATCTTTCCATTGTACAATGAAATGCCTTAGGTGAAAATAGCTAGATATTTTACTACCACAAGTGATGAGGCTGATTACTATTTTGTCCCAATAATACTGTAGTGTTACAAAGTTATAACTGTATTCATGGTGCAAGCCTATGCATGTTTGTTCAAAAGTAAGTTCCATAAAGATCTGTGGAAGGTGATTGTCTATGACTGCATTCCAGCCTTCCCCAACCTGGTGCCTTCCAGATGTTTTGGACGGCCAGGGGATGCTGTGAATTGTAGTCTAATACATCTGGAGGATAAAAGGTCAGGGAAAGTTAATGAGACTTTACCGTGCATCTCCTCCATACCCAGATTACGCTCCACCGTGTTTAACAGGGCTTACTCCCTGAGCACTGAGCAAAGGACTGCAGCCTTGTAGCAGCTTCAGTGTACAAGGTGCTTTACAGCTGGGGCGCAGAATCTCTTTCAACAAGAAGGCTGCTTTTCCTTTCAGAGAAGGTTTCAGGGACCACATTCCAGTAACAGTGGGTTGCTGACAGCCAAGAGGGCAGAGACCCATAGCTGCAGTTGCAAGCAGTAAGGAAGTCTTAGGAGAGATTTCAACCTTTTAGAATGGAGGAAAAAAACTGCACAAAAGTCAAGAAACCAGAAAACAAGCCACCAAAATAAAATAAAATAAAATAAAATAAAATAAAATAAAATAAAAAAGGGGTGGGCCATCTGGGGAAATGTAGGAGGGCTGGAGTTTGAGGTTGTCCACTCCTGTTTACAGAGCCGCGTGAACAAAGGGTCAGTATCAGTGATGACATGCAGGGCCACTAGCAGTGAAAAAGCTAGTTTGATAGTGGAAATAATTGCATGGTGAGACTGAGAGCCAGTTTGAGACAAAGCAAATTTGGCTTCCAATCTCTGCTCAGGGTCTGCTCTTCGCACACTATTCTTATTTTAAGAGTGAATCTCAAACCATAAATCTACAAATGAGACAATTCATGTTTGGAAATACACCTGTTATCTGGATGCACATCTCAGACAGCTAAGAATGATTGCAGTTCCCTCTCTTGAGTCACACAGACCTGAGTCTGCTGACACAGAGAATGTGTGGAATAGCCTCCAAGCTCCTTTGACAGATCTGGGTAAGCCACTGGCTGGGTCTAAACAACTCCTCAAAGGATGTGTATCAGCTACGTGTGGACGGTCCTTTGGGGTGTGGGTTGCTGATGCTACAGAACCATGAGTCGTCATGCTGTCTGAACCCAGCTGTAGCTTGTTAATTATGAACAACCCATGAAGAGAACTCATAGTTTGTTTGGGTATGAAATGTGGGTTGTTCACCATGGTCTGCTATCTCTGCTGAGTTCAGACAGGATAAGCCACATTTCAGTAGCCACCTATGGTGCAATGACAACCCACATCCAACCCTTCAGCATGGGGAAGCATGCTGTCAAAAGCAAGCTACTTCCTTCTATCCTCCCTCCCTCTCAGTCCTGTCTGTCTCAGAGTTTTTGCTCCACTGAATTCCCTAGAAAGAAAAGGCAGGATACAAATATGATTATTATAATCTTATCAAATCAACAGAACACAAGGAAGGACAGTGCTGACACAAAGCTGCTGCCTAAACTGAACACTCAAAAAGTATAAAGGAAAAATAGTCCATCTATGATTCCTCCCTACTGCCTGCAGTGTGTCCCTTAGAAAACCCTACCTTAAAAATCAGTGCAGATTTCCCTTTCTGTACCGATAAATAAGATACCATGAATTGAGAAATCTAATGAATACTGATGTGCCTTCCTCTGGATACAGCTCAAAAGTGACACAGGCTGAACGCTTCAATTTGCCTGGACTTTAACCACAATCAAGGCCAGCCAAAGGTCTCACTGTGATCAGGATTTGACACTAGGTCCTTCCTGTGTAGGATGGAACTGGTCAGGCAGACATGATAATTAGCCAAGCTAAAAGGTGTATTCCTGTGCCTATTTAGACTTAAAAGAAAAAGAAAAAAGAGCCCTGCAACGCCCAGCATTTCCATCCCCACTGCTTTGTGTACAGGATGGAGGAGGGCCGTGGGCAGAGGTGCTACAGGTGCTCTGCATCCACGGTGGACTGACCCATTGCCGACACCGATGCGGCCAATGGAGGGGCATGTGCAAAGCCGGTGGGAGGCGGCTGTGGAGTCGCGCAGACAGGGCACGTGCGGAGAAGAGAGCTGCTCGCATACACCACTTGGATCAATCTTGAACTCCAAAGATTAGCTCGGTGACTGGAATGAAGACAGACCCAATACACATTTGAACTTCGCAAACCAATTCAATCTGATTCATGAGTTGACTGATAACACTGCGCTAATTTAATTCGAGCTAATTTAAATGTGGATATAATTGTGCTAGTTTTTGCCATGGCTACAAGGCAGAAGCAGTTTTGTCAAAGTAAGCTAGCTTTTTTGCAAAAAGTGCCAGAGGTATTTGTACCGGGATAGAAAGTAAGGTGAACTGCATGTGTAGGGGAGAGTGAGGGAGGTTCAAACTGTAACTTACCATGCAGTAGCTGCTTTAAAATGTGCTGTATGCATCACATGCGGACTCCAGCAATGTGGCAAGCCCGCCGTTAACATCGTATGCATTGATTCCCTGGAAGTCACGGAGGTTATATTACCAGCAACTACACATGCCCGCCCTCCATGCAGCCAGACCGATGACATCCTAGGTGCAAGGAACAGAACTGCTGCTCCACTACACTGCGCAAGATCTCTTTGGAGTTCAGCCAGTAGGATTAAGGGCGCAGTAAATATTTGCAAAAAGACAACATCTTCTAAATCAAGTGAGAGACTTATGGAAGTAAGTAATTCTAGTCTAGGCTATAACTGTTTATAACTGCTTGGTCGGAAGGCTTTCCATGCGTTGCTTTCCATTGAGTTGCTTTTTAACAAGAATTCTGGACGACTAGAATCTTACCTTTCACCAACTTTTACCAATGTAAGTTTTACCAAAGACTCTCACTGATCGTAACTGGCTGTCAGACTGAAATAGTAAGGGCGCAGTAAATATTTGCAAAAAGACAACATCTTCTAAATCAAGTGAGAGACTTATGGAAGTAAGTAATTCTAGTCTAGGCTATAACTGTTTATAACTGCTTGGTCGGAAGGCTTTCCATGCGTTGCTTTCCATTGAGTTGCTTTTTAACAAGAATTCTGGACGACTAGAATCTTACCTTTCACCAACTTTTACCAATGTAAGTTTTACCAAAGACTCTCACTGATCGTAACTGGCTGTCAGACTGAAATAGTATAGGTCTTCAAATACATGGCTAGCTGATTTGCAAATACATTTGCCTTTAAAAGTCAAATGGAACCCTGGAGACTGAAAAATCTAATGCTCTTCTGGAAAGTAAATCATCCACCATGTTTTTCCATGTGATTCACTCAGGACCAATCTAGATTAAAAACAGCCTTGCTTGGATTCTGTGTAAAACTGACCTAAATAGGTCATGGTAGGCATGTCATGAGTAGAGCTGGCTGGAGCCAGGGGTCTGACTAGATGGCCCAGGAAGCCCCTTCTGACTAGCTCTGTTTCTATGTTCTATGTTTCTAAATATCTGAAATCACTGGACACACACAGATCCAGGTACTAGACAACCAGTCAACCCCAAACTCTGATTCCAGAAGCTATTTTTCAACATTTGTAAAAGAAAACACAAAATAACTGTGTGGAGTCCAGAGCTGCTAAATTTTAAAAATGCCAAATCAGTGTGTAGCTTCAAATAAAGCAGATATAAACAAACACTTGGCTGACAGATCACACAGGCAGCTTTGAACATAATAACAAAGCGACTGAATAAAAGTGTTAACATCCCAACTTACTTAAAATTCTCCTGCTTGGCAAGTTGTTATACAGCTGCTGGGCATTGATCTGTAAAGCACGGTAAAATTCTTGACATGGTTTGTCACCCTGCTTCTGCAGGTGGGCTAAAAGGTTTGACAACCGACTATGAAGAGAAGATTTGGGATTCCGAAACTGCAGGAAAAAGCACTGATTACAAATACAATAAAAGAATTGAATCCAACTTTCAAATCAAGTAACAAAGATGACTTTAAGGCAGCCACTGTTTCACTTCAATGACATAAGAAAAAGTCCAAAGCTGGCTTTGTAGCATGTTTAAATGTACCGAACGCAGAGCATAAGATTTTATGCAAACTATGTAGGATGTTTTACTGATGTGACAGGCAGCTGTGGCCAAGGAAGACTAAATAACAGGATTTCTCCATCATCTAACACGGACCAGTCCACACTCCATTGAACAAACACACAGCAGTGATCAGTCATTATGTGCATGCATTAATAAGGACTAAATGGGCAAATAAGGAAACACCAAACATGAATCCTGCCACTTTGGCCTTAGGGACCAAGTATGGCGATTCCCTTGCACACAGACATACCAGCAGGGGAATGTCAAAGCACTGGGGCCTTGGGGCTGTGCAAAGGCAGGACCTCGCTCCAGGCTGCTTTTCTTCACATGAGCTCAACAGTGTTGTGGCACCAGAGAAAACCAGGGACTTGGCTGGCACCAGGAGGAGCTTCTCTTCCTCCTGCTGTTAGCTGAGTCTGTTTCTCTCTGCTGGAAGAAAGTGTGGAGCTCCATGCCTCTCCTAGCACAGAAAATGAGAGACAGAGAGAATATGGAGGTGATGATTTCAGAGAACGGTGAATGGCACTTCCCTCAATATGACTTCATACCCAGTATGTCATCTGGCTCACGGTGGGCCTGGCAGTCTGGCCAGCTGGCCTCCCATCTCAAAAGGGTACTTCACCTCCATCCTACACGTTCCCCACTTCCTGATTTGACAGAAATCCCCAGATACATAAAGAACAACTTAACAGGATGCTCACTGAACTTGCTCACAACGAGAATTTAAAATCCCAGCCAACGCATCCATCACAAGCATTCGAATGTGGAAGTGCAGAAAGGTTTAACTGAATGGGTAACAGTTCTATTTGGGATATAATTGCTATTTCATTAGTATTAAAAACTATGCAAATATGTATGAGTATAAACAAGACATAATTGTATTTAGTGGGATAACCAGATGTTTGGATTGCACACAAAGGGTGCTCTGTCAATATGAACTGAACCCATGGAAATGCGAATGGCAGTTTCAGAACAAACACGGTGGGTGTTCTATTCACAGTACTTTGAGACTTGGGATTGTCAACCTTGATTTTTTTCCTGGCAGAGTACAAAGTAGTCTTGAGTGTGCTGGGAGTGGCAGGCCTCACTTTTGGTCTATGTATGCCCAGGATTGCACCCTTTCTTTAAGGTGCTAAGGTACAGATCTGTGATTCAGCACATGGATCTCCCTCCTACATCAAATTACACAGGACTTGCTCTTAAATGGTCCTATGCATGCTTATTTGGGAGCCAGAACAACTAGGCTTAGTGCAACTTGACTAGGCCTGGACTATCCAAATGAAGAAGCAAATTCCAAGATCTGTAAAATGGGGTAAATAAGTTCTGGGAGATCTTCCACTTGTTTTGTCCTTTAAGTATACGCTGCACATGAGGCTCTAAGCCAGGGGTCTCAAACTCGCGGCCCGTGGGCCAATTGCCGGGACGGGTGGGGCACGGGGGAGGGGTCTTGCGGCCTTCAAAGCGCCGGCCTCCAGGAGCGACACGGGATGAGCAGCCCACCACCACCACGGTGGTGGAATACTTGATGCAGCCCAGCCTCACCCAGACTCTATTTCCAGCGGCCCCCAGGTAAGTTGAGTTTGAGACCCCTGCTCTAAACTGTAATTTGTGGCATGATTCACTTCCTGCTCTGCTGCATTTTGACTGAGTTCACCAGAATTTTAAACTTGAATGGGTAAAGCAAAAGTAGAGGGGAGGAATGCTGATATCATGTGTGGACAAGATTTTAAATAGGGACAACAGATGTATGTATACCTTGACTGGGCAGAGAAAGGTTTTACTTCAGTCTTCACCCTCAGATCCACCAGAATTCACTGCTTTTTGCCCCCCTGAAGTGGGAGTGGAGAAATTTGGATCTTCTAGGCACCACTGCCACTATCCCAAACCAATAAGAAAACTTTACAAATTGGTGACCCTAATCTTGTCAAATGAGTGACCTACAGCACATGATCGATGTCCAGTGAAAATTAACATATATCTGTAATAAGATATATCTTCATTTTTCAATTACCTTTTCAGCTTCTTTATTGGTGAGAATTTGGGGGTAAACTCTGTTTAGCTGAAGGATAATTTTGTCAACCAGCTGCTCATTCAGTCTGCCATTGCTCGTTAGAAAAGCTGTGTCCTGCCGTAAACGATCGCAGTAAGTCTGATCTGCAAAACAGAAATGGCACTCTTGTAAACAAACCGCCATTATCACACGGAATGACTCAAGTTAGGTGCCACATAAACCACTTTCAGTTCTGAAGCTTTCACACCAGGACATGACTTCCCACGCACTGTCAACCTTCGGGCACATCTTGCAAGCAGTGTAAATGCACGCAGCCTTAGAGAGGCTGCCCTCCTGAGAGGAGGAGAACACAAATGTTAATGAATACTTGGCTTACCTACCACATTTTTCAGCCATTCGGAGTGCTACAGATACAACCTGCAAACCAGATCTGTATCGTTATGGTATTTATTATGCAATGTACTCACCTGCCTCCAAAGAGCTCAGAGTGGCATGCACAATTCTCCCCACACCTATTATTTGTCACAGCAACCCTGTGAGGTACGCCAGTCTGGGCACTGCAGATTAAATGCTCTTAGCTACACTGCACTGGATCCCATCACCATATCAGAGATGGAGGCTAAAGATGCAAGGTAGGAACTTGCCAGGCCACCTGAGAATTTCAAGGCTAAAGTAAGCTTCCTAATTCACACGTGTAAGCACTATGCTATACCAGAACTCTTAGGTGGTGTGTGTGTGTGTGTGTGTGTGTGAGTGTGTAAGTGGGCCTTGTCTATTTCTGCCAACACAGTAGCTGCTACTAATGCACTGCAGACCACAAATGAGTTACGGTTCACTGCAAACAAAGCTCCTGGGCTGGAAGAGATTTCTAAAATCTCCACTAATGCAGAAATATGTGTCCTGCAAGCTGCTCAAAGCCAAAGTAAAAGGTGTTTGTTCTTTTAATAGCTGCTTGGCCAATGGGGTTAGAAGGCCCATAGAAGCACCCCTTTTCCCCAGGATTTGGCACAGAGGGGTGGTTTTCAGCAAGAATACTGCGTGGACAAGGCCCCTGTTCCCACTGTGGGCTTTAACAGGGATGGGCAAATAAATGACATTACAAATCACCAGGAGTCCTTGAACACAATCTTATCCCATGCCCAATTCCCATTCACCATTTCTTCCTACACTGCAGAAACATGAAACTTGCAAAAACTGAGCAAATATCAAACAGGAAATTTGTACAAGTTTCCTCAAACTTCCATGGTTTTTCTCCATAGTCTAAAGCAGGTCTGATTCAGACCACAGAGGGAATTTGTGCAACTTAACATGCCTGTGCAAATCACACTGGGAACCTGGAGATAAATGTATGTGAACATGCCTCCAACTATCTGCAAATATTTCTGGTCAACACAGCCTTACACTCAGGGTTTGAATGGGGCATCCTCATGTGTTTTACAAACAGAAATGAAATCACATACATCTCTAGTATGTAATGGTGATGGAAATTCTGTGCATGTACATGCACACACAAAACTTTGAAATCACACACTGACAAAACACCAACTTTGAAAAATGAAAAGATGGAGAAGAGCTGCACCTAAGAGAGGTGGACAAAGGGATGGTGCATACAAACAGGAAGGAAAATATATAGGAAGAAGCCTGGATACCCCTGAGGGCCTGTTCATGCTTAGGAGATTGTCCAAAATTACATTTGGACTGCATTTAGCTGAAAAGACACCGGAAAATAATGTGGGCATGATCAAATTCTATATATCTCCCCTCAAATCCTATCCACGAAAAAGGAAACTGTGCTCTGCTTTGACCTCAGAACAATTTCAATTTGGTATTTTATTGCTGCATAGTCGACTGTGAGATTGTCTCCTAATCAGTGCTTCAAAATCCAGAGATTCCTGCAATAAAAAGAGTGTGGGATGGCCTTAACAGAGAAAGATTTTGCCATTCTGCTTTCAACATTTTATCGCCTTCAGATTCTACATCCTTTCTTTCAGTGTAATTTTCCATAGGGCCAAAAATGTATTCATAAAACCTCCCATAATGATTGTAATAAGTTAGGGTTCTTTGAAGCCTGAGTCATTCCCATTAAAATAAACCAAGCTATTTTCTGAAACTGCACAAGTTTTCCAAGTGCATAAACTCCACTGGAACTGCTGGCAAAAGTCACCTGGAGGTCTAAGCTGAACTGTCCGCAGAATGTAGATGTTATCTAGCAGTACTCCATGTTTCCATCTACACACCAGCAGAAATGGGGGGAACTCAAACCAGCAATTGGAGGCTGTTTGAGGGCTGAACAGGTGCAACCTTAATCCAAGCAAGACAGATTCCAATGGGTTTGGAAACCAACTAATCTGAATGGAGATCCACAACTGCTCTGGGACAGGGTTGTACTCCTCTTAAAAGAGAAAGCACATAATTTGGGAGTCCTCTTGGACTCTGAACTGACTGGACAGGTGAAGGACAAGTGGCATAAGTGAGGAGGGGGGTGTTTTACCAGCTGAGGTTGGAATGTACAGAGGTTGCAGCCCAATCCAGAGAGGATGGGCCCTGACTCAGCATCTGTGCGCCAGGGTGGGTCACTGACCGGGCTGCCTTCAAGGACAGTTCAGGAACTTCTGCTGATGAAGGATGCAGGCACCTGAATGCTGAGCTGATCAGATGGCGCCATATGTGGCTGCTGCGTTGGTTAGTGCATTTCTGAGCCCATACGCAGCTGCGGCGTTGGTTAGTGCAGTTCTCAGTGCATTTCTGAGCCTCGTTTCAGGTTTTGTTTTTGATCATTAATGCTAGAAATGGTTTGGAATCAAATTGCCTGAAGCACCACGTTCACCCACATGAGTCTGCCTACCCCTTGAGATCAATAATACAGGCCCTTCTTGATTGTCCACCTGAGGGATAGTATTGGGGCATGTCTATATGAGAGGATTTTTTCTGTAGTGGTCTCACACCTCTGCAATAGGCTACTATCAGGGATACACCAGGCCCCCTACTGCAGCCTTTTAAGGCAGCCTTGAAAACCTGGTTCACTTCAGCTTTCCCCAGTTATGTTGCAGTAGATCATGGGTCCTCAAACTAAGGCCCGCGGGCTGGATCCAGACCGCCATGCCCATTTAACTGGCCCACCCCACAGGTTTTGCACCTGCCGGGTGTGCGCGGGCACGCAGCTTGCTTGCAAGGAGGTTGTTTGGGACTAGCTCGGGACAAACTATCTGCTTGTGAGCAAGCCGGCGTCTCGCCATGTGCGCCCCCTCCGTCCCCGCCTCACTTGCGCATCCCCACCCCCTCACCGGCCCGCGCCCCCCCCACTAGCACCACCTTGGTGGCCTGTGCCCACCGCTGGCACCTGTCAACTGGCCCCCTTTAGAAAAAGTTTGAGGACCCCTGCTGTAGATGATTTTATTGCTGTGTCTGTTGTTCATGAATTTTATATTCTTTTATTACTGGATCAGAATATTTCTTTGTGTATAAACTCACTGGGAGTGGCCTTACCCTGAAAGGAACGGAGGCCTAGAAATATTTTAAATACATAAATGAAAGCACCATCTGAGGGGCCTTGGGATCCTGAGGACTGTCTCTCTGAGACACAGAGTTACAACTTCAGAGATGGAGGGTGAGCTCTGGCCTTGGAAAGAGGATGGAGAAAGGGCAGTCTGCCAGGAGGCATGATGGGAATGGGAGGGCAGAGGCCATGAACTCTCTTGGCTTTCATCCTTGTGCCCAGCAGCCAACTTAGATGCAGAAGCCTGGCTAGTGAAAAAGGCAGTAGAGGATTATGGAGAGGCCAAAATAACTTCTGCTGCTCACCCTGCCGAGCTGGCAGCAACCTGGGGGACCCTGGCTGTTTTTTGACGCCTCCAAGATCAAGCCATCAATCATTTGGGCAGCAGCTTTGCAGAATTATGCCTTTACTGTTTCTAAGGACAAGCAATACTTTGCTTCCACACTGTCTTGGTGTAACTCGATAAACACAAGTGCGTTACCATAGAACAAACAGCAGAACGTAAAGAGGCCCGTACTGCTTCAGACCAGCTTAAGCTGAGATCCCAGTAGTCTGCTTGTACTAAACATTGCAAAGCCCATTCCCTCCACTGGGAGAAATTCTTTCTGAAGGGCCCTTTTAACCACCCTAAATAATTTGGTGTCATCAACCAATTTGGCCATCTTGCTGCTCACCCCTAATGCCAGATCATTTATCAACCAGTTAAAAAGCACCAATTGCAACCCAGATCCTTGGGAGACTCCACTCTTTACTTTCCTCCATTGCAAGCACTGACTGTGTGCTCCTGCCCTCTGCTTCCTGTTCTTTAATTAGTTCCATAAGGGAACTTTATACTTATAATTGCTACATTTTCTAATGTGTCTTTGATGGGAGACTTTATCAAAAGCCATTTGAAATCCACATAAATAAGGGCTATGGAAATTGCATTTCTGCCACGACTGGAACATAAACGTGTCTGCCCTACTTGAGGCTGAGGAGAGTTTTACTTGCAACTGCGGTTCTTCGAGTGGTCATTCATGCACTGACACACTCACTCCCTTAGCCCAGATTTCTAAGGGAAGCCCAAAGGCAGGCTATGAATGCGGTATGAAATCAGGGAGGCACCCAAAGGAGGAAATGTCAGAGCAGCATGTGACTTCAGCTGGCCATCATGATCTCGATGACTCACAGACAGGGCCTGATGTGCTTGTGCAGAGCAGCACTCAGGATATTCTAGGGCTAAACTTTTAAAGAGCCCATCCCTTCCACTACACATGCTCCAGGTGTAGTACCTGCCTGCCTTTCAATTCCACCTCACAACAAGAAAAGTAGAAAAACGTCATTTCTTCTCTCCTTTCTTTTTTTCCTGCCCTCTGAGACACCAAGCTGAGTATTCTTCTTCAATCTTCTACCCTATTTCCTCTGAGCTCCTTCTCCTTTCTTCCTTCGCCCCTCGGGACGGCTTCAAAAGTGCTTCCACTGCAGCGGGAAGAAAGCAGCATCATGGCATTGACCTGGAACGGAGATGCAGGCAGCAGGCATTCCTGGCACATGCACAGAGGGAGAGGCTGGGGCTCCCACCAGAGTGTTCCGAATGCTGTTCTGCAGAGGCACATCAACCCCTATCTGTGAGTCACAGAGATCATGATGACGAGCTGAAGACCCCATTGCAATAACGTTTTCTCCTCTGCACGCCTCCCTGATTTCATACTGCATTCCTATCCCGGCTATGGGCTTCCCTTAGCACTCTGGCTGGCCACTGCAGGAACAGAAAGATGGATTAGAAAGGCCTGATCTAGAAACACAGAATCAGAGTGAGTCAGAAGGGGCCTCCCACACCATCTAATCTGACCCATGGCTCCAGACGGCTTGGCTCATGACATGCCTACCGGTGCATGTCCAGACTATCCTCGAACACCCTCACTGACGGGGCCTCAACCACCTCCTGTGGAAGCCCATTCCACACCCTCGGGGTCCTGACTGTCAGGAAGTACATCCTGGCATTCATATTGAACCTTGGTTCCCTGAGCTTTGCTCCATCTCGACCTGATCTGATCTAGCAGGGTTCTTCCTATGTTCTTAACTCGTTGCACACTCTTTCCTAGGAAAACCACTGAGCACAGAAAAGCCTATTTTTAGGGAAACATGCACAAGTTTACAGGGAAAATGTAGAGGAACTGTGCAAGGCAAAAATGCAAGGCATTCTCTTTGTTCTCTCAACATCCAGTGCTGCTCATGCAACATGCAACAGCATATAACAACGAAGAAAAGTTACATCAGTTTGTCTTTTCCAAGAACACATTTAGGAAAACTGGGATCATGCCTATAGTTGCAGCTCCCTAAATTATGCCTCTAAACAATTGCTATCATTATCTGATGCTTTGTGCTGATGGATAAAAACCCTGCATTTTAGGCAGCTGAGATAAATATGCAATGTAAGCTTTTTTGGGCTTTTAGATGAGCTTTTTAATTTTCTTCAATCAACAGCAAATGTGAGATAACTTTGCATACAGTAATGGGAATACTCCTCTGTTTCCCCATATATAGTATGTCTCTCCTGTCAGCCCCATCATCACTGCCACCACGCATACACCCAATTCTGTTGTAAATTCAGCCAGCTCAATTTCCTGACAGGCTCAGTTTGAAAGTGTTAATTTGATCTTTGTAACTTAAAGGTGTATTTATGGAAAAGCTAGCCTGGATACTCTTACAAAACATAATTAAAGTTATACATTATGTTTATCCAGATCAGATCCAATGGCATGTCCTGTTTACATGTATATTGGATAACTAACGTAGTAGTAGTAGTTGTTTTTACCACATATTTACCTTTTTCCCTGTTGCAAGGAGGGACTGCATTCATTCTTGAGACTTCTGCTACCAATTTTACCCAAATCATCTTTTTTTCTAACACGCACATCCTGCTCTAACATTTATCATTATTTCACCAGTATGTACTCCTGAAGAGCTCACAAACATCACAATTTGAGGATGCCAAAGACAGTGCTCCTAATAGTATTTGTATTTGTATCCTGCCTTCTTCCAGGAAGCTCTGAGTTATGCTTGTATGTAGTCCTCCCTCCTTTACAAATGAAGTTCCCAACAACGCTGTGAGATAAGTTAGACAAGAAGTGAGTGACCAGCTCACAGGATGGATTGGATATTCAAACATGGGGCCCCCTCATCCTAATCTTTCCCTCTCTGACCACTAAATCACACTAGTTCACCACTATATCAAGCAGTGGGCGCTTTCAGCCTTCTGGGAACTGTTTCCTTACTGACCTGAACCCTGCTTGGTCATCCTCTCTCCCCACTATGGAGGGGACTTTCTCACATGCATTTCTAATTGCCCAGAGAAAACAACGCAGCAACTGGGCCTTGCTTTGTGCTTGGGCCAGCTTTACTCTGCCCGGGCAGAATGTGAGCGAGCTCGTTTCCCTGTGCTTTTCCACTGCCTTCTCTCTACAAGGCACCCAGCTCTTCTGACTAGAGAGCTCGGCCTCCAGCCTCTCCAAGCTAGACTCAGCCCCTGACGGACTGCATCGTTTCCTAGAGCAGAAAGAAGCCTGCAACCTGGAACAGCAAATTGCAACCAAAAAGACAATATCACAGTGTGTGTGTGTGTGGGGGGGGGGCGGTTGTGGAGTGTCTCTTTAAGGAAGACCCACAGCTCGAGTTTCATAAGTAAGGCAGCTGGGGGAGAAACATCATTTGCATTCAGGTGTCTGTTGGAGGCAGTGGGGCAGGAAGCAAGTGGGGCCAGTTTGGGAGCACTGCAGAGTAGAAGGTGCTGTGGCCGTGAGGGGTGTCCATACGGGTTGCAAGGACAGCAGGCCTGAGCTCTTTGTGCTCTTTGCTTTTCCAGTCCTCCCCTGCCTCCGCCTCCGCTGGTTCAGCAAGAGCAACCCTGGAGGCAGCAGTCCTTCAAGTATGGAGGGGTTGCTCATGAACGCTGATGAGCTAATGGAAAGTGGTGGGTTGTGGAAGGCCTGGCTCATGATACCAAAGCCTAGTTGGATGAAGAGGGAGGTATTACTTCTCCCCAAAGTGTCTTCCTGGTTAACTTTTCCAGCATTGAGTTCGACTTGGGTACAGGAAGGGTGGTTAGGGTAGCCCTGGTCTCAAAGGATTTCACCCCTCTGCTTGCCATGGATAATGGAACTCTGGACTACATGTTACCTCTGCAGGGCTGTAGGCCTGTGACTGAGTTGGAGATTACTGGGGCTCCTTTCTGCAGCGACTTGATGCCCCTGACCCCACTTCCTGAGCCTAGACCAAGTGCCTTGGCTGTGGTCTTGAGTGGCTAGGGCATACGGGGAGAGAAACCCTTCTCCCTGGAGCTCCCTGCTGCCAGCCCTTCTCCTGGAGTTGCGTAGGAGAAGGAAAAATACATTTATTATAAATATTTTAAAAGCTTTTACAGCACTCTAAGAAAAAAAGAAGCTGCAATTAAATAGAAAGCATTCATCTGCACAGGTTCCAAAACTTCTCCGAATGACAATCACTAGAAAGCATGTCACAAGCTGCCACCTCCTTGTTCTGGGAGGGAGCCAAGGTCCAGCTGGGCCCTCCCTGTGAAAGAAGCCACCATTCAATGTCCTTTTCTCAGGGCTGACCCATGAGCACGCCTCTCCGGAGGAGCACATAAATCTAAGGAGGAGATTCCATGAAGCCAGCTCCCGTGAAGGGGGCTTGGCAGAATAAACCAGGCATGGGAGGGCAGCTCTGATGTGATCATCCATCCCCAGCAACTGATGAATACAGATGCTCTTCCAAGGCCTTTGGGGAACCTTTCTACAGGCTTAGATCATGGACTGATTGCTCTGGATGAGGGGATGACCCTGTGATTGATAAAATCGCTCCCAAACGTCCTCGATCCAGTTTTATAGCTGTGTCAGCTCTTTCATATTCTGAGGAGCTGAAGACAATAAATGGCAGGACAAACCTTACACTAAGAATGCCACAGGCAAAAGAAGCATAATAAAGCAACCTCCCATTTTACTCTGTGGCCAGATGGCCAGCAGGAGGGCAAAATGAAAGCCTTTCCCTCCACTCAGAGGGATGCTCAGGCATGGGGGGAAATGTGTGTGCAGAGGGGTATGCCCCAGCTGGGTCATACGAGATGCCCACTCTTCCTCTAAATTCTTTGGGTCCAGATTTGTTTCCATTTATATCTGCCAAGTCCCAATTCTAGGCATCCAAGAATTACCCAAATATTCTAGGCAGCCCTAAAGTCCCCACAATTAAGTCAGAACCTTGCACAGATAGTGCTATTTGGCTTAATTGTTAAGGTTCATTTTGTTGTTCTTTCATTTTTGTATCACTTTTATTTTAACTGACTTCACGCAATATGCTACAATACAGTGGCTTATAAGCCACTCTGGCTAGTGTGTCATCTAAACCCATGATGAATTTGTCACAGTGGCTTAAGGCGGTCCTCCAGGACCAGGAGTTTAATGGCATAAAATGGGACATGTCAGCTGTTTCAACAGGCCTAGTTTTTACTGCAAGTGTTTTCATTTTTAAAGCTCTTTTAAATGCCATACCAGAATTCTATATTTCATTTTATTCATATCTTAATATTTATTTGTTCTTATTATCTGTTCTATTCGTGTATCTATTATGAATTGCTGTGATTTATCCAGACAGCCTCAGCTATTAGATGGCATAGAAATGAAATAAATGATAATTCTAGGATGCAGAGTTCAAGCAGAACACTGGCTTTGGCCTCATAGTTGCTCTATCCGGACACAGAGTATGACTGGAACCATTCCCTACAACTGCACCCTTTACGGAATGATTAACAGGAGTAAGCAAACTCTTTTTCAGATTAGTTCCCAGCTTAGTTTTCTTTAATATGCTTGCTTTTAGTTTGAATGTTATTTATTTGTTTGCTTGTTTATTTATTTAAAACATTTTTATGCCGCTCCCATCGCAACAAAGCCTCGGGGCGGCTCAAAAAATATGCTGTTGAGACACAGATCCAGAAAGGGTGTGTGGGAGAGGGAAGGAAATGGGGTAAGGAGGAGGGAATAGGGAGAGAAGATAGATGGACATTGCTTCATTACATTTTGTGTTAACAAAGAACAAAAACAAAAAGAAAACACAAAGGAGGGTTATTTTAAATGGCAGGGGATTTTTAATATATATATAATGCAAAAAAGCGAGACTCTAACCCCAAACTGTGGGGGTTGCATGCAACAAGGAAGGTGTTCAGCAGGAGGGGCATCAATACTTGGTGTGGAGGGCTAACGAGCTTGGAACACAAATCACAAGAGAAGCTGAGGGAATGGAGCATTAAAACATTTGAATTTTAACTATTGTTGGTTTTCATGACTTGCAAGCCACCTAGAGCCTATGGGTCTATGGGTATATAAAAATCAAAATAAATAAAATCAATGAATAAAATAGTATTTGTGTGCCATTACGGATGGAGAAATCCCTCTTAGACATCCAAAGTACTCTACATTCCCCAGAACTCAGTTTGCAAACATCTGCATTAATGTTTCCCACCAAATCATCCATTCCTATCCAATTACATCCAGCACAGCTTCATAGAAATGGGTGTGAGGATGTGAACTGCCCCCGTTAATATCATGTTTTGCCATTGGCTTCACTGAGATACACATCACAACTAACAAGACAATTGTCTGATAATAGCAATCCTGCAGATAGATGATTAATTATAATTCTGACTGCACTGACCACAGAATCTTAAACAGGGCTCTATTGTACAATCTTGTCTGAATGGGACACCAATGCAAAGCTACTAACCCTCCATGCACACAGCTAGACAGAGACAAAATATTTCATTCTGAAACATCACTGTGGATCAACTATTTATCTTTCAATATTTCTGCTTTGACAACTGTTCTATCAACATTTGCAAAATGCTTTAAAAAAGATGCAGAATATAATCTTTTAATCCAACTCTAGCTTTATTCCTTCATGAAGCAATAACTATGGCAGATCATAGACTTTAGAATCACTAGATACTGAAAAGAATTCAGCCTTATCTTAGACTCTACTGTGGAAACAGATATGCAAGGTGGACTACTGAAACCAACTGACAAGAATTTTAAAAGGCTCTGCTATTTTATCAGATTAAAAGAACACATTTTAAAACATACATTGAGGAAATAAATCTAAGAAGTCCTCTGGAATGGAATGGAGGTGCATATTCCTCTTTCATCTGCTACAGAGTTCCTAATTTTGCCCAATCAATTTTGCCCAGTCAGAGTAAGGGTCATTCCCCAAGGTCTCTCTGGTGAAGGTATTCTCTCCATTTTGCATTAAGAGGATGCACTTGCTAATTAGGGAGTGAAAATTATTTTTTTAGATCTTAGTTTGCATTATAATACTTAATACTCCTTCACTGACTGTCCCGCAGTCAAGCATTGGCCACCTCTTTCTGGCTGGATGGTGTTAGCATTTAGGTATGCTAAGAGATTTCCCCAGCTGGAGAGAAATGGCATACAATGACTAATCAACAGTAGTTTGATCCATATCCTCCCATGATAAATTAACTTTATTTATTATATTTATATCCCACCTTCCTCTCACTGTGGAATTCAAGGTGGCAGTTCTCAGGTGATCTCCCCTCCAAGCTCAGGCCAACCTCAGGCCTGCTTAGCTTCAACATGGTGGAAGCTTGACATGCCTTCAGACCATACTCTTCACACCATTTATGGGAAAATCTAGTTTGGAAAGCAAAGAAAGAGCCCTTTCTGTTCATTGGGTTGACAGTGGAATCTCTACTTTAGATCAGCTAGTAGGATCAAACATTGAGTTTTTATGCTCTTCAATTTTGTGGCTTAAGTATCACACACCAGCTTGTAATGGGTGGCAAGATATCCATCAGCATCCGCCGGAGTCTATAGACAGGTCATGCACTTCCTATATTTGGAGAATTTAATGGGGCTTTACAGAAAGCTAACCCTACAATTATTGCTTAAATGTCTTTTGGGATGCAATAGAGCTCGGATTTTTCAAAAGAAAGGAGCACAGACTCAGAATGTTCCATGCAGTCTAGTCAGTGGAAAGCTGTTCTAACTCGCCCTATTGTAAATGTACATTGAAGTCTGGCACAGACTCAGTACACAAATTGTGTGCATACTGGACACCAGAGAGGCTTGTGAAGAAGAAGCTGGCTAGCTCTGCTAGTTGCCACTAACGTAATGTGGATAATGCCTTGATGAGGCATGTGATGCTGAGCTTGGCCTGCGGTGGCTCCTCTCCGGTTGGAAGTCATTTGGATATCAGATTTGTTCTTGCAAACTCTGTGTTCATTGTGGATGTCTGGGTGCTTGTAAATTTCATCTCTGTAGTGGGGAATTAACAGAGAGACAGCAAAAATGGACTTTCGGGGCCTTCTGCAAAGAGGCTCAAACATCAAGCCTGGACAGACAGAAATGTTTCCTTCAGAATCTGAAGTTCTTCCTGCTGCTGGTGCATTTGAACGTAAATTCTACAGTCATCAATTTCATTGGGATGCTTATTGAAACATCTGGACTGCTTATATTGATTATATAATGGAAAGAAAAGTGTCAAACTCTTTCTGTTTTTCATTAATGCAGTTGTGAAAGTCTATGCTTTTATGTCACATTTTTCATTTTCTTTCTTTTTCTCTTCCAAAGCTGATTACTCCTTTCTTTCCTTTTTGTCATTTTTGCAAAAAACCCAAAAAAACAAAAAAACACCTATACTTAACAAAAGAGAAGCTTTGCTACACAATTTGAAAAAATATGAAAAAGGTAAGTATCATCCAATATTTAATCAAAAGCCTATTCCAAAATAAACCACATCCCCATAGATTACACTGGCAAACAATCCAAGGAATATGGAAAACAATAAAGCAGGTATTTTAGTGCGCCAAATAACAAGTAATGCTAACAAAGCAAATCTTCACCAGCTCGGCCTCCAGGCAGAACTTAAAATGACAGAACATTACTCTCCTCAGAAAGCAGGCAATTATAGTACTAACAGTGACTGCTGAATGACCAGGTTATTATGGTAACTGCAGATGGTTTAAGGCCCCTCCCTTCATAAATTCTGTTCTTGGAAAGAATCAAATGAATCCATAGTTCATTTTAGACTCTGCAAACAGACGGAGAATCTGATTGCTGCTGGCCACAAAGTATACAAGGATATAATTATATGGGCATCATTATATGAAAGAAAGAAGTTACAAAGCTATTAAAAAACACTGCTTTCCAGATATAGATTTGGCGGTGGGAGTGTTCTTCCCCCATTCATTTTTGATCCTTGAGGACACAGAATTGTCCCATGCGTGTGCTTTTCTGCAGTCCCTCTGATCACTCGCCAGTGGAGGCAAGCCATGGAGAAAAACCATCTCTTCCCTGCTGCACTTGTGAGCTTCCCTGGGGCATCCAATTGTAGAGAGTGCTTGGCTGGACTGACAAGTATTCAGACTGAGCACAAGCAGCTCCTCCGTTGATACATAGTTCTTAAAAAACACAACAACACTTAAAAGGAAGGCACAGAATCATTATGGGCCAAGGAGCACCATGAAGCTACTCCCCAGAGGGACTTGCCTGGTGCCTACACCGTGGAAAAACCACAGTGCTGGGTAAAGACCTTATTGGCCAGGGCGACTTCTTTTATATTGTTTATTTATTTTATATTGTTAATTTTAATTTTTATATTGTTATTTTTGTATTTTATTGTATTTTATTGTGTTGTAAGCCGCCCCGAGGCTTTGGCAAGGGGCGGCATAGAAATGTTTTAATAATAAATAAATAAATAAATAAATTTATTCTCATGGGCATTTAAATAACTGTTTCAGCTGCCTTTAGTACTTTAGTGTGTTGCTGGTTTTACTTTGGTTTTATGTGTTGAAATAGTTTTATTCTTCGTTGTTCATTTTATTGTGCATTCGTTTATTTTAAGGTATTGTAGAGTACCCAGAAGCTTCAAGAGCATGTCCTGTTAAAGGTATATTTTAAAAGCTGCACTGAGGTAAGAATTGGACAGATGTAGTTTTCCTTGCTACTCTCTGCTGTGACTTGCTGCACTATTCAAAACTATTACAATGTCATCCTTATGACAGCATTTATTTGTTTGTACAATACATTAAAAACATAGAGCCCACACAACACCACAACAAAATAATACTGAATAAAAAGCCATCCTGAGTGCTTGTTGGAAGGATGGGATATAAATGTAATAAATACATACATACATACATACAAGATAAAACTAGCAACAAGGAAGAAAACCTTGTTTTAAAACCATTACCATACCATGAAACCAAGTTGAAGCCAGTATAATAAACAGAATGGGTTTGGAAATGCCATAATGTAGAAGCCAAGTGAGCCTCTCTAAATGTAACTTTCCACAAATGGGGCGCCATCACAGGAAAGGCCTTCTCTCTTGCACCCCACCTGCTTTATTTGGCAAGGGAACCTGGAGGTGCTCTCAGAATGCCTACAATCTGAGGTCCATTTTCTAAGTGCTTCCCTTTCCTTTGTTAAACCACTGCCATGCCTCACAGGACAACTGCCAAAGGAACCCAAGAGGCCCATACTAAAGTTCTTCCTAAGGAAGGAAATGTGGACTTCCCACATTACCTTTGTCAAAAGCATGTCCTCCTTCCTCAGCTGTCACCACCAACAGCCCTTACAGCAGGCTGCACTCGGGGGGTTGAGAAGGCGATTCCACCAGCCCTGCTGAAAATCTAAGGGAACAATCCTATGGTCCCTAGGCGAGCATTGGTGGAAATCCCTCCAAAGCTGTGGACACTCCTTCAACCTCAAAAGCAGGACTGGTTTGCAGATGGTGCAGAAAAACAGCTGCAGCTGCTCTCCAAGAAAGGGCACGTCTTGGTGGACAGGGAGTTGGATAGAATGGAGCAGCAACTTATCCTGGGCCTCCTCCAGCCTTCCTCCAAAGCACTTTGCCTGAACAAGCTAAATCGTCAATCTATTGGGCAGGGAGGCAAAGAGCCCCTCTAGGTCCTCCTTTCAACCTGCTGGCCTCTGAGTTCTGAAGCTTCCAAATTTGTATTGGAATTGTGCCGGTGATTGTTTTGTTTCCTCCCCATTCCTTTTTGTTGTGTCTTTCTTGATCGTAAGCCTGCAGGCAAAGACTGTGTTATTTTACTGATGCTGGTCTATGCTGAGGAGGAGAATATTTACGCATTTGAGAATGAGCAGATGCCTGCAGCCCTACATTTACATTTCTCCTCCTCCAGGATTTACAGGCACCCGGATATTGCTGGCACCAGCTTTTCCAAGCTGTTGCTGTCAGCTAGCCATGCTGCATGGTCCACCTGCATTGGACTCTCTCCATGTGTAAACTGCTGCAAGAGTGAAAGCCGTGTCTGCTGTTGCCATCAAGAGAACAGAAGCAGAGCAGGATGAGAGCACAAAGTGGGCGACGGGCGTGCAGAGAGATGGACCCAAAGCAAGGAAAATAGGGATAAATAGATAGGGGTGCACAGAGGAGAAAGCAAATGCTAAAAAGGAGAAAGAAGATAGGTTCAATGAAGATGGGTATGTGGACATTTGGATGTGAAAAAAGAAAGGAGTCTTTGTCCTATGATATACAGAAAGAAAAAGAGGTAGAGTAAAAGTGTTTAAAGCAAATCTATAGTTGTGCATAGAGAAAAGATTCTGGGGCACCGAGAGAAAAGAGAAATAGTGAAAATAGCACTAAAGGAAACACTGATTAGAACAGTACCTAATTCCTGTTCTGCAGTTAAGGCAGACACACAACACTCCAGGGTTAATAAAAATGAAAGCATGGCCTTGGAGAGACGGGTTGCAGCTCTCAGTTCTAGGCACGTAAGTACTTCAAATACACTTACGTGTTGAAGTTCATGCAGGGTTGGGATGGTAAGTATAAAAAAATGGTAAGCAAGGATAGAAAAAAGGGGAAAAGACACGTTTTACTTCTTGGATAAATATTTTTATTGCAATGCATATAACACTATTATTTCTATTTCACTAGTTTCCCCAAGTAGTATTTGCAACGAAGTGTTAGGTTGTAAAGTACTACACCGAAGCTGACTCAGTTACCAGTGACTCACACAAATAAACTTCCTCAGTAGACATAATTAATTCCATCTTGGAGGACTTAAACTGGCCGCCTACATTACAGTTTTGATGACGATGATCTACTACGAACCCTAAGAGAACTCAAGAGTTTTCAAAGTGGATGAAAAGCAAGTTTTTCTCTCTCGCGCGCGCACACACGCATTAGAAAACGTATAGAAGGCGTGAACAAACGTATACCAAGTAAACAACAAGACTATATTTGTAACAGAGGCACGGAAGCAGGCAATGCTCCCACCTGCCTGGGAGTAGGTGCTGTGGAACTCAGTGGGCACTTATGTGCAAGTATGCAAACGCTCAGTGGAAGGCAATCCGTTGCAGACGTAATATCTGGGAATAAACCCCACTATCTTCTCGAGTCTGACAATAAGAAGCGGCCTCCCCTGCAAGCAGACAAAGCCACGGGCGCCGAGCGGGGCGCAGCGCGCGCTCCGCTCCGATCCGCGCCGGAGCTTTCCCTCCTTTCCGCCGCGGGCTCTTCCCGATGCGCCCCCTGCAGCCAAGACTTGGCGTGGCCCGCGTCCCTTCCCTCCTTTCGTCCCGCCGGGAGAGGCGCGTACTAACCTGGCATCATGGCGGCAAGCGGAGGAACCCCAGCCTCGGGCGGCGCTTGGAAACTTCCTTGCGTTGCGCCGCAGCGGCCAGTCCCGCCCCTGCGAGTGCCGGTGGGCCTTCGCCGCTCCTTCGCCGGCGGGCAGGCGGCCCTGAGCTACGCGGGTCAAGTTACAGGCGGGCCTCGCCTCTGCACGCCTCTTGCGCAAGCCTGCCAGAAGAGGGAGCCGTCCCGAAGTCGCTCCGAATTTGCACTTTGTTTCGCGCGGGATATTTCTCTCTTGCCCAGTCTGAACAGAAACGAGCGTGTCCAAATTCTCCTCTCCTCACAAGCGGTTGGATTCGAAATGCCAACACCTACAGCTTCATGCAGTGGCACAGCGAGGTAATTTGAGACCCTGGACTTAATAGTCGTATTGGGGGCCTGCTCTAGATAGCCCTTTTGTATTATTAGGATTGGGAAACGTTTTGTTCAGCTCCCCCCCCCCCCCCCACACACACACCATTCCACACTCTAAACCTGTTTTGGCATTCCTGTTGCACTACAACAGTGATACTGTCTACCAAGCCTGTTTTGAAGGCTGGGAGCAAAGTTGATTCCACCCATCTCTTATTATAGTCTGGATTTGGCATCAGTTGGTTCACACTTTCTTGGTGAATAATGTACTATGTCACAGAGAAGCCGTGGTCTGAAAATTGGATCCTACTCCATTTCCTACTTGCCAGGTTCTCCCAGGTTTTCTCCTTCCCAAATAGCTATATGCTAGCTATCTGGATGAATAATTACTTACTGTTGCATTCTGTTCACTGACACCTAGCATGTGATTGTTACATAGGTTGTTAACAGTGTAGAGGATACCTTAGCAGCTGTGGCTGCTGACACCAAGGCCGAACTCAAGAGGAACTGTCTGCAGTGCTGAACCTGGTTGGGGGAAAGGGTTCAGCACCACCGATAGCTCCTTAGACTGAAACCCAGCGCGGATGTGCCACTTCACTGACCTTGAACCATCAGCCTCCTGTGGTACTTAGAATGGCAGTGCAGTGCCATACTATATGGCAGAGGCTCAGGGCCTAGGCCAATGCTGGACCTCTGGGATTCTTGGGAAGGTCATGTCCCGTTCACCAACACCACCCGTCTTTTCCAGGCTGGTGGTTTTCTAACCTTTGTGCAGTTTTTTCTCCATCCTAAAAGACTCAAAACACTGGGAGTACATCTGACTGAACTTAAGGAACTTACTTCTGAGTAGATAATGTTTAGGTTTGTATAGCAAAACAGATTTGCAGAAGTCATTGTTCAAGCTGTAAAGGGTTACATTTGCAAATTCATTAATTTGAAGGTTTTGGATGTGTTCTTTCATTTGAGATTGTTCCTGTTAGCATTTCCAATTCCCTTAATTGTTCCTATGAAGTGAGATATTGTACTCCATAATTCTATTTCAGGACTATGAATAAAAGTTGGTGGCAAACTTAATTGTCTGTTTAGTTTGAACTGTGAATATGAATTTAGACTTATAAAATTAATTGCCATAATTCTGCAATTCCTAATAGCAATTTATTTTTAACATTTTTTAAGTGTCTCAAATACTATTTTCTACATTTTGTCCTAGTTTGCATGTGTATTTTATTATTTACATGCGCTCGTTAGTTGAATAGTGCAATTAGAAACATGAACTCATCTATCTGTGTGCAGCTAGGAAATATAATACATATTAACAGTAGTTTTGAAAGTGTTTTTGTAGTCTGAAACAACTACTGCCTTACCTAAGCTTTGAGTCTGTAATCCTGTGCACACTTGTTTCAAAGAAACTCTATGGGAACCAGTGACATGTAGAAATAAGTACATTTCTGATCTGATAGTGATGATTACGTTGCATTTATATCCTCCCCTTTTCCCTCTTGTGTGGAATCCAGTGTGGCTTCCATAGCTCCATGTTATCCTCATAGCAACAACAGCATGGTGAGGAAGGATAGGCTGAGAGTGAGTGACTGTCTCAGAGCCAACCAGGAAGCTTCATGGCTAAGCGGGGTCTAGGGTGTATGGCAAGCCACCCCTGGTCAAGGAGGAGGCACTTAGCCAGCAAGGCTAGTAGCCACTGAGAGCCCCCTCCCTTATGAATCTGTCCAAATTGGTCCAAATCCAAATTGGTGGCCAGTTTGAATATATGGATTGAATTTCATCCACAGTAAACAATACTTTTTGTGCTTAATACCTTATCTGCCTCATGGATAGTTGACCTTGCTTCCATCATCACATATCCTGAGAAAACAGCTGAATTACAGGCAAGGCCAAGATCCTTAGGTACCCAGCATTTCATTCTTCAGCCTTGAGAGGAACGGCCGTGTGAACCATGTCTTCTTAATATCTCAGACTGAATAGAATGCTGTTCTAAATTCAAATGTCAGTTTGACAATTATGTAAGATATTTCCCAGCCCACAGCTCTGTGAGCAAATAGACTTCTGTTGTTCTCACATTTCACAGACATTCTCAGAGCGGCGTGGCAGGGCCTTCCGCAGCCTCCGTGCTGTGTTGTTAATATTAGTTATGTGGGCATAAATCAGTGCAGATGTGGGAAAGCAGTGGAAGAGATGGGAAGATGCGTGGTGCATTCATCTGGAATAGTATAGCTGCTCTCTCATTTTACCACCCAGTGTGTTGGCAAAACAGCTCTAGCCTAGATGCAAGAAACTGCAAAGGCTCAGGAGACATAGTTCACAAGAAAATGTGGAAAATTATTATAGCAGCAAGCAAGAATTTGTGGCAAACTAATCATATGATTCTCATCCCAGCAAACAGATCTACAATATGGTTGTTCATTGGAAACACTGACCATGAACTAGCAACCTCCGAAGCAGCCTCCATAGTTTAGATTATAGGAACACACCCATAAAGATTGTCCTATCTAAAGAGAAGTGTTGCTCAAATCCCTTTGTACTTTTCCCCAGAGCTCTGGTTCTCTTCACTGTTTTTACTTTCACACACATCCATCTAAATAATCCTTAACGGTTCTTCTATCCGCCCACTCTGTGGTATCAGCCACAGAATCAATTCTGGGAGAAGTATTTTTAATTGGCAAATTTAACATTATTAGAAAAAAAAAGTTCATTGCTTCATTTCAGGTTGTTTAAATACTCAATCATTATATGCCAAATCTAGAAACTAAAAGGGGAAAGCTTTACACTGAAGGATACATCCCCAAATGGGATATTTTCTATTAAAAGGAGTCACTAGTCGATCTTCCTTGCAATATGAACTGATCTCTTTGTTAAAGGTGCTAAACAGAATACAATTCCCCAGCAACAAGTATGCAAAGCCTATTTCCAAACCGAGGTCTTGGAGTGAATCAGACTTGCAGCAACTCTCTCCAAAGCCATTTACAGCCTCCCTCGTTCCTTAAGCAATGCTTCAGTTGTTGCCTCTTTTTTTAAAAAAATCTCTTTTCAGAAGCTCATTTGTGAACACTTCCTTCAGGAAAAGAATATTCTACTTACATTTTTGGAACAGCATTGTCCACAGATTTGCCAGCATTTCCTGCTACAGCTGAGAGACTCCCATGAAATCTGGCAAGTTGGAAAACTGTCCCACAAGTTGCTGTCAGGGACGGAAGTTTAGTGACGAGCCTGTGAAAAACTGAAAGTAAAATCCCCAAGCCACCTTAAGGCTTTGGCCAGCAGAGGTCTTCATTGTGCCCTTGAAACACAAGCAAATGCCAGCTTTGTTTACACTGGGAGGGAAAGTCAATGTCACCTGATGGTATTTATTTGTCCTTTCATTCCCAAGCGGTGAGATGTCTGCAGTTTTTAAACACTTTAAGAAAGCGCTCAAGCATGTATGAAAATAAAATAATTTCTCTTGAACTTTCTGAGTCTGTACCAACATTTGTTCCAGCACTGCATACATTCTTAAAATGGATGTACTGGCTGATAGTACCATGCTATTAACTCTTGGCTCCACTGCATGTGAAGGTCTCACACACGTACACACATGCACATGTTGCCATAGCTGTAATTCGATACAGTGGCGCTCACTGTCATCCCTTGAAGAAGGGAATTGTGCAGTCCGTCCTCTCAAAGACCGCCCACTCCTCCAGAGTGGGCAGCAAGCTATACTATAACTCTGGCTGTTGGATCTCATTTCCAGCTGAAAAGTTGGCTAGATAAACCTGCCAGCTCATGACTGAAGATGTCATTGCAGGCTTCAAACATGAACACCTTTAAATTAATTTAAAACAATGTGGTTTGAAAACCAAATAACCCTGAAGTGACTCCACCAGCACCCCCTTGGTGCCAAGCTTCGGGCATCTAGGATTCACCGAATTGGCACTGTGGCATAGACAGACAGGAGCATTTTAATTATTATAAACTGGAAGTGTTTTAAAATATTTCCATGGCATAGCTCTATTCATGGCAATACTGGTGCTGTAGAATTTAATATCACTCTTTGTTTGAATTGCTCAATTTAATTTTTTAAATTATTATCTAAAAATGTGCCCTGGCTCCAGAACCTTAAAAATAGGTTTAATTCAAGTACAGTACTTATTCAAGCTGCAGATGAAAAACACTAATTCAAAAATCTCCCTTGTACCTCATGAAAAAGGAATGCCGAACACAAGTGTGGGGATCGTCTGGAAAAAAAAATACGCATCTTGCTTCAGAAATGTTGTTTTACCCACACGCAACTATAAATAGGTTAACTTATTAACCAGCTGGAAGCCATGTAACAGATTGGCAAAGCAATCCAAGCGCTGGCAAGGCCAGCTGAGGGGTCCCTGGATGCTGCCTCCTGCAATGGCACTCCCTTCCCGGGGATGGATTGGCTCCATGAAGCCTCGAACATGGAAGGGCTGAATGTAGCTGTCTGGGTGGGACACTTTGGAGGGCTTTCATTCATAGGGTGGGAGACGACTTGATGGTACGTGACAACTACAGGCATGCCGAGAACTGTCCAGTAAATGGATATCATGCTTAGGGCCAACCTTGCTGGGCCAGCCTCGGAGGTATGCATGACGGGGCACCAGCAAGGGCCTGCACTGCAGTAGGAGCACACTGACGGGAGCCCTGGGATCTTTCATCCTGGCCCCCTGCTCCTTGTTCTGGCCCAGACATCGTGGTGGTGAGGAGGAAGAGGAGCAGCCACTGCCTGGCCTTTATGCTCACTGGCGCTGTCTGCCAAGCAGCAAGTGGAGCAGGGCAGAGGGAGGGAGAGGAGCAAGAGCAGTTGGAGGGCAAGCCACCTGTGGAAGGTAATAAAGAAGGAAGAGAGACACTGCCAGGGAGGTGGGCCACTGGGGTGTTTTGCCCAAGGAGCCTCAGTAACCTGGAGTAACCCTACAACCTTGCCACAGAGTCCAAATCTAGGGACAACACTGGTGATCTGGGTCGAAGTCGGGGCCCCGTCGTGTACAAATGGGCCAAAGGATCAGGTCAGGCAGGTAAGTCCCGCAGCCCAGGAGACACAGTCATGGCCGCACTGGCAGTGACATACTGGGAGGCAGGGACAGGGCTCTGTATCGATCAGCGAGCAAGATGCCCGGATTGCCTGGCTTGATTGTTTTGCAGTGGTCCTAAAGGTAGGCTTTATAGAGCTCAGGTTTCCCTGCAAACTGGGAACAAGTGGCCAGTAATGATTGCATGAGTGTTCACTCTGTCTCTGCCGTACTGCCACAAGGTGTACCCACTAGGGCCTACTGGAAGCCAACCCAATTCTGTGCAGCTCATGCAGTGGGAGTTCGGAAATGGGGGGCTTGCTCGAGGCACCTTTGGCCCACGGCGGTGTGCTGTGTCGTGCTGCAGCATCAGCAGTGGAGCCACAGGCTCTCCGAGTCCCAGCTCATTAGCCGCTAAACACCAGAAGAGGTCAATGTTATAAGCCTGGTCTTTTATGTGTGTGCTTAATCGTCTGAACTACGTTCACCTTTCGCAACTGCTTTTTTCTGATGATACATAATTTTTACATGAACAATAAAAAAAGCTCCAGGGGGTCTACTTATCCTAAACAAAAGAAATTTGCGGGTGATGCACAAGCATCACCAAATCATGTGAATGCAATTTCTTTATACAGTTGTAACTCCACAGTTTATATGAGCAGATTGCTTAAATAAATTACAATATTCTACTAAAGTCAGCTCTGTAAATCTTCCTGCCTCTTCTGCTGCTGTGCTGCTGCTGCTTCTTCTTCTTCATCCTCATCATCATTTCCTGGGTAACTACAGCATCTGTATTTGTTCAGCCTGATAGGTTATTTCCATTTTGGATTTTTCGTTTACAATAGGAGTGTTCAAACTTTTGAAGGGATAAGGACAGGGCCAAAAATGCTGAAAATTATTTTAGCTTCACATTGTTCCTGCCAATAAGCCTTCAAAGGGCTTTCAGTCTTTCAGGCTTTTAGAACTGATAGCAACTGTAGAGAAGTCAAGAAACCACCAGTTAGTAGACAGAGAAAGCTGTGCTCCTGGGCTTCAGCTCTTGGGCCCTTACAGAAATTAAACAGGTAAGTAAGTGAAACAATGGTGCATTCCCCCTCTGTGTCTGTCCTTCTGAATGACCATTTGTTGAGTAAAGCCCATCATGAGCCTCCCCGTATTTGCCTCTCCTCTGGACTCACCTCTATCTGGTCAGACCCCGGCCTTTTCCTTAATCTCAGCTTTCCCCATCTGCTACATGGCGAAACCTGGCATGGGTTAGTGGCTGCAAGGCTAATTCATAAACCAGGAGGTTACTGTCCAAAGGGGCAGGCAACCTGGGGTCTTACAGACTCCAACAAACGGGATTGTGGGAGTTGTAGTCCAAAATATCTGGAAAGCACCAGCTTGTCTTACCCCACTTTGTCTGTAAATACAGTAGATAGCCTTGGGCAAGCTGTTCTTTTAGTCCTTCCTTATCTCCACCTTTTCCACCTCCCCCATCTGTAAGATGATGATAATAAACTTACAGGAATGTTGCAAGCATTACTGATATACTCTATATTAAATATTTATTTATTTGTGATACTTATATACTGTCCTAGTGCAAAAGCCTCAGTACTCTGGCTAATACTCCAGGCACCCTCATGCTCAGATATTAAATCAGAGGTTACTTTAGTTATTTATTTGTTGCATTTGTGTGCTGCTCCATAGCCCAAAGGGCCTTTTCTGTTGTAGCACCTTGGTCTTAGAATAGCTTCCCCACATGTGTGTGCTTTAATATCTTTAAAGCATCTTTGAAAGCTGCTTTATTTTATGGATAGCTTGTTTTATCTGCAGTCATGTTGAAGCTTTTTCACTGCAACATCATTGTTTATGTTTGATTTACTGTTACTTTTAAACTGTGTTTATTTTTATATGCGCCATCCTGGGCAATCATATTAATGAAAAGGCAGCAAACAGGTCTTCTAAATAAATAAATACACCCTTAAAGGGTTTACTGAGTTATAGAAAATGGAAAATTGCCTTATATTCAAAACAATGAAGCCACGTGTGCATTTAAAAATTTGCCTACTTTAGAGAAAACCTTTATTGCAATTTCCACATACTATCGTGCAAAAATACATTTTATTTATTTCTTATATGCTTATAAAAACAGAGGATAAAATAACTTTGCAGTCATGTGCATTTGTCCTTATTGTTTTGCTGTACTTCACACACAGCAAAAATACAAACAGTTAAGAACTGATATGCAAAAACATACCAGAATCATTGTTTTCCAAATATTACTTTTTAATTCATTTTAAGCAATTCCTGGAAATGGCAGTTTACTTTTAAGTATAAGGATGCATTGCTTTATTTGAGTCAAACAGGAATTCATTTTCAAATATTTTAAATAGATCTGTTAAATTTGTAGATATACTCTGATATGCACTATAACAGATACATATAACAACCAAGTCCTTTTATTTCTATGCAGTCTTTAAGGCACGTGCAGCAAGTTTCTGTATTCACATTTTGCTTTGGTCCAGCAAATCCTTAACTGTGTTTTGAGGTTGCTTATCCAGGTAAATGAGTATCCAGTTTGCCATGCATAGGATTGTCATGTCCATAAACCTCTACAATGTGTATTGTACTGATGGTATGTATAGTACTGTGAGGTCCCGGTACTGCTTGTTTACCAAGTGCACTGCTGGCTTTGCTTAATTTGCATTGCATATCATTTCCACCACAAAAGCCAGTTTCTGAGATGTCTCCAACCCAGTCTTCATGGAAGCTGTAAAACAAAATGAAAAGGGAACTTGTTTCTTGAATTCAGAAGAGCTATAGCCTTCCCATCTTGTAGCCAATGAATAACATTAAGTAGCACACAGGCAGGAATCTAGAAGTGCTTATTTACAACAGAAGAGGGCAACTTTGGACACCCCAGCTGCTGGACTGCAGCTCCCATGGTGCCTCACCATTGGCTGTGCTGGCTAGGGATGATGGGAGTTGCAGGCCAACAGGATCACATGTTACTTACCCTTGATTCAGAACCATAGTGTGCACTAGATTCACACAGGGGAAGCCAAAATAAGAGTAAAAATAATAAAGTAATTGTAGGAGTGTAAAGGCATTTATTTAAACTCATCTGCTGTAATTTCCCTTCAGTGGCATAAAGCCAACCCCCACCCCCACGCACGCACTCTCACAAATTAGCCAGATTAATAGTAAGCTTTGATTTGTGGTAATGCAGGGGAAGGTCCTTAATAACCTGCACAATAATTTTGCAAACCCTGTTCCTACATAAAGCCAGAGGAACTAATCACTTGATTCCTCATGAAAGGTGATTTGGGTCCTGGAACTGGTGAGGCAGAATTTGGCTGCTGGAATAACCGGGGAAAGCTGCTTGCACATTTGCTGAGAGTTAGAGTTCTGGGAAATCTTGAAGCTGTCAGCTCTGACCTCTGGTATTAGAAACCTATTTGAAACATCACTGTATGGGGGAGAATCACTGTAGCTATAACTAGCTGCATTTCTTGAAGGCGTCTATGTGCAGTTCAGTTTACCCTTTTTATGCTTCTTACTGTGCATTACCACATTTATAGCAGTTTACTGCTGGCCAAAAGTGAAGTTTCTTCCAGGAAAATATTTTTCTTAGATTCACACTGCAGCACGCTTGGAAGTGAAAAGATGGCATGTCAGTACCATCATATACAGCACCAATTTCTGGTAGGATGTTTACTTGGTCATCACCACAGTGACCATATCAATGCAGGGCTGATCAATTCATCCTCCTTTATATCATTATCAGCTTGCTTATGAATTTATTTCTCACACTTCTAGATCTTATATGCACACTTTGAACAGCTATTTCTGGAGGGAAATAGTGTCAGTCTCTGCAGAGATACGTAGCGTACAGACATGTCTGAAAATTGCAACAGAAGGACATGCTGTGTGAACTACTGAGAATACATTTCCATGGATAGATGAAGGAAGAGTTGCATTGAATTATACTGGCCATATTGGCAGAGTAGGCTTTGCTCCATTTTGTGTTCTGTTAGGACCTGGTTCATATATAATGACAAGCCAGAGTATGGGCTGAGTATGAGTGGTTGTCATTAGATGGGAACCCAGAACCAAGCATTACTTCAATAGGACTCAGAGACATTGGGCGACAGTGTTACCGCTGCAGTGCCACAAAAGCATATGGGGTACAGGGAGGGGATGAGCAAAGGAGAAGGAACTTAAATGACCCAGGAATGGAAAAGTAACATGCATGTTGCACAGTTGTCTGGCAGACAAATCATGGGTAAACTCCGGATAAGCAACAAACATGACATGAGTTGTCATTACATGAGAACCAACTCAGACCTTGATGCCCTCCTAAAAGCATCACTTGAAAAAATCTCTGCAGGCAAAATGCTTTCAGAAAAGGAATTTAATACTTGTTGAATACAACACAATTGACATGAATTGACTTTTTCAACCTAGTGTCTCATGCGAGCTGCTGGAACAATGTTACATAAGATCTTTGTATCATCTCCGAGAGAAAGCCATTTCTCAGAAGCCATATCCACCTTTTTCTTAAATTAGTTCAGCATAGCTAAAGAGGGAATCGATACATTTCAACAGGAAGCGTGTTGGAGGGGGACTGATTGCTTAGCCATTCAAGGACTATACATTGCAAAATATATGGTTGAAAGCAAGTATCTAGAGAAGCTGCAGAAAAATCAAAGAGTAAAGATTTTCTAATCAAATGCTGGAAACTTGCATCCAGTGTAAGCATTTATTGACTTCTGCTTTTTGACTTACAGACAGCAGCTTCTGAGGTGTTAGTGGGGATGGCTGGAACTTAAAAACGTTACCAGCAACATTTCACAGAATATCATGAATGTTGCCAAAAGTGCAGGCTCCTTAGACTCACCCAGTTCAGTTTTCTGGAGGCAATATAAGTCAAAAGTCAAATGGAAATAGCAACAAAAGAAGTGAGGCAGGCAGATACAAAATACTTGAGGGGAAAGGTGCATCTGTCTGCTAAATTTATAGTTGGCTGCTCGATGCTGGATGATACACAAAGAGAAAATCTCTGTCAGGAAGCAGTTGTAACACAAAAGAAATGCCCTCTGAGGTAGGAGTCTAAGAAAAGTTTTGTGTTCCTTACACTGAGCTTGCTTTTTCACTTCTGCAGTGATCGCAGAGGGACATTATTCTCTGCAGTTTTCTGGACTGTGCAATTGAAAGCAAACTAAATCATGACAGTTAGATCTTAGAATATGGCTGCATATTAAGCAAGTGCCATCAGAGACTACATCCTTAAGCCTTGGTAGATTCTGAGCAACTCAACTCAGAACGACCTGATTCAGTATGATTTGTATAGTCATTATTTATCATTATCATTGTTACATTTATACACCATCATTCCTCCTCTTGCAAGGAACGCAAGGCAGTTTACAAGAGATCTCTTCCCCTCCAATTTATCTCTACAAAAACAACCCTGTGAGGTAGGTTAGGGTGGAAGTCTATGGCTGGCTCAAAGTTGCCTGATAAGCTTCATGGCAACATGCAGACTAGAACCCAGCCAGCCTAAGTACTGGTCCAATAGGGTGAGAAGCAGGAAAGGACCCTGCTCCCATGAACACTGGGTGGGTTCGCACAAGATGTGGAGCCACCCTGTGAATCAGCCCACATGGCTTATTGTTTGCTGAAAAGCCCGCTGGATCCCCCCCACTCACTTACTCGTCCCACTGGCTTCAATATGTATCCCAGGTGCCTTTGCAACACAAGCCCTCATTTCCTCGGTCCTGGCATTAGTTCCCTTCCAGCTTGCCAGCTACCAAGCTACCCAGACTTGCCAGCTACCAAGAGAAACACCCGGCCTCAGCATCAGTTTGCCAAAGAGAAACGGGTCCTTGTGAATGGGGAAATGCATTCGCCGGCTTTTTTTTTTTGCGGGTGTGTGTGTGTACTTTCACTGTTGCTCAAGAGCAACGCTCCACCTCTGCTATTTATCCAAGGATCCCTATATCCTCCTCATTCGCTGCAGGTCTTTTATTGCTAGCTAGCAAACACATTTTTTTTTTTAAGTTGTTTCCCATGACCACTGTAAGTATATGCACCCCCAAAGTAAAAACACCCCCCTCTTCAGCTGCTTTCAGCTCTTCCCTGCCTTCCTGCTTGTCAGTTCCCCTTGCTGGGACCGGTCACATCTTGATTCTCGTTAGCCCAGCCCTGCTTTGCATGTACACACTCAAAAGGTCTGTTTAACTGGATCATCGCTGCAGTTTCCATTGCTTCTCGGAATGCTAGTAAAAGCAGGGCACTCAATATGGAGTACACTGATAATGCATTTACATCCCCTTGAAATCAATGGACAGGTTAGAGGGAATTGCCAAACTAAATTCTTCATTTCCACCACAGTTTTTTAGAAAGAAGCAGAATTCAACAGAGCCAGCTGTCAGGCTGGGCCCTGATTCAGCATAAGCAGCTATTTGTCCATGAACATGTGGCCCTGTATGTAAATCTCCATGTGCTTTTAAAAAACGAGCAACTCATGGAACTTATGGCACATATAAGGGGAATGCAAATATGTGACAAGATTCTAGGATAGGGATTTCATGAGATAAGCCTAATCCTGAGCTGTGCTGTTGACATTATTTCCTGAAGAGCATGAGGATTTTCTTCATAAAGGTCTGATCATTTTCATCAGGAGGGCAGCCCCCATAGGGTTTGTGCAGGACTGTCCAGCATATCCCTAAGTCCCCCATCTTTTTAGGGCAGTGGAAAAATTTGGTCAGTCTTACAAAATGGCTGCCAGAGGTTTGCTCATTCATAAAATGACTGTCATTGTAGGAATGGCTGGACATTAAGAGAGGTATCCACAGGCACAATTATTAGAGATCCCAGATACATGGGATGCACAATTATTACAGAAATTGACATATGAATCAACAGGGTTGAGAGAAGTGGCCAAACCTAGTTATTTAATAAAACATAGTATCAGCTTACTAGTGCTCTTCAACCACTGCAGCTTAGGATGGTGTTCTGGAAAGGCACTCTAGAATTTTAAAAGCCCATCTTGGAGATAAAGCTCTGTTAAAGCACTATACATGCTCCATTATTTTCACCCAGTGGCCTCATCTTTCCTTTGTTATTATATTTAAACTCTGTAATACTTTTAATAAAAGTTTTTCTAAGCATCTAGACAGTTTGATATGACACATGTGGGAATATTCTCTGATAGCTATATTACTCTCTTTAGCTTTGAACTCAGTCTGGAATTCTCCATCCATTATTTCTAAAAAAAAAAAAGGCTAGGAAAAGACAAATGAATACCAATGGTCTTCAGAAGAATCGCCTTAATTCCCCTTTGTGTTGTTCCAACCCAGGCAGGATACTATTGCTAGTTGAGCTTGCAATAAAAAGACTTCAGCACAGTAAGACATTATTATGCTCATCTATTTCCTGACTGATGTTCGAAATAGCTTTGCAAGGAAATTTCTTCTGAAAGAGGGGTGAGTGGAAAAATTGTTCTTTTTTAATGCATATCATTTCAGTAGTAATAATGTAGCTATTACAGAAATCAGTATGGCTTCATTATTAAAAAAAGCATGCACCCAGAGTACAATGTTTGCAACAGGAAGATATTACACAATAAGGACAGTATAACTACATCATGACAAATATGACTAGCCACGCTTCCAGATGAGGCAATTATTGTACAATTGCCCTCTATCATTCACAGAATCATACTAGGAGCTCAGATACTATTACATGCAATGTGGGTTTCCCTCCCACATTTTATCAGTGCTTCGCACCTCATATTTCTCATGGGGGGGGGGGCCCTGTTCACAAGAAAATTACCAAATAGGTGTACAATGCCTTGGTTGGAACACAAGGTAGTGGCCTTCCTTTTGGAACATGGCCATAAAGCACAAGCTTCCTGTGATATTTGTAAGCCCCAGGGCTGGCCCAAGACACTGTTGCCTGCAGCAAGGAACAAAATGGGGCCGTGCCCCTGTCTATGGACAGACTTCTGTCGGACAGGCCATTGAAACTAACCTCAAGATGAGTGACAGGACACCATCTACACTACATTTTAGGGCAACATACTCACTTTGGGGGAACAGGGCAGAAACGAGGGAACAGGGCAGGCCTTGAGGGGAAGGTGGGGGTCTTCCACCACTGCCCTATTCACCAACATCTTCTACCTGAAGCACCTGCGTCTCTCTTCCTCATAATAGGGCCAGCCCTGGTAACCACATATCAAGTTTAGAAGTGTTGCTTTGAGAATCTCAGTGTTGTTTTTGATCTTCCTGAGAATGAGGCTATTGTGGCCTATAACTTTCTGACTGTGGTACGATTCTGCATGATTTACACTTTGGCATACTGTGCATGATGTTGTTCAAATAGGCAAGACGTTGCTCGTTTTTCAACTCCCTCAGCTTGTTTACCACAGCGCGGAATGCGGCTCAGTCGCTGTGCTGGTCTGTGGTAGCAAAAGCAGTGAAGTGGCCTGAGCAGCCTTCAAGCTGAGCTCATCCATTGTGACTCAGGCCTTTGGGTACTGGAGTGCTCCTCACTGGATACAAACAGGGGGCAAATGAGCACTTTCTTGGCCAGCATTGGTGTCATTTCCAGAAGAAACACAATCCTAAGCATGGCAACTCTGACATAAGATGGATTGGACAGATTTCATCAAGTTGGCACTTCTGCAGATCCCAAAACAAGCAGCAGCACTCAATTCCAGAAGAAGACAGGCCAGTGGAGCTTGCAGGAGGGGCCTCTATCCAGCACCTCATTCCAGAAAGAAGTGCTTCTGCTCATTCTGGCACTTCCTCTCTCTTGCATAAGTGCCGGTACCTGTTTGTGCAGCAGAGCTGATGGGACCCACCACTTCTAGCTGGAAAATCGGCAGGCAGAAAGGCTGCCTCTGGGGAACCAAGTATTTATTGTATTTAGGTTTAGGGTATTTATCCTGCCTTTTTCCCTTCAAGGGAGGCAAAATTCTCTTCCCCTAACCCTAACCCTGTGAGGCAGGTGGGCCTGAAGTCACCCAGGGAGTTCTAGGGCTAGGACCCAGGCATCCTGAGTCCCGGTTGGCACTCTTAACCACTACTCCACACTGGCTCTCTTTAAGTAGGACAGGAGTGCCAGAGCACTCTCCTGCCTATGTCCCCAAGCAACTGGTGCAAATAGACATACTCAGTGCTTTTTTTGTCATAGAACGCACCGGACGGAGTTCCGGCACCTTTTTTTGATGGATTTTCCAAGTTTTAAAAGTAACTTTAAAATTTAAAAGTAAATTTGATGTTTGGTCCACATGGATTTGAATCGCCCTGTTGAGCGTAGCAGGTCGGTGGCAAAATTAAAACAGTGCATACGGGTTGCTTGTATGTCGAGTCCGATGCATGCGTACTTCATCCGCGCTGGTTGTGATGGCGCTGCGTGGCTTGTGATTGGTTGTGTGGTCGTGCACTGAGTGCTTACTGCGGGCAGCGACCATTATGTTTCGTTACACAACTGATGTGTGTGGGTGTGTGTACAGTGATTGACTACATGCGAAAGGTAAATAATTTATTTTTTAAAAAGTTGGTGAATTGAAAACCTTTTTTTAATTTTTAGTGGAAAAGTATGACCCCAAATTTAAAAATGAAAAAAAAAAAAAAACTAATTACTTCTCAACCACCGGTCCTGCTAATAAAAAGGCCAGAATATTAACAGACACAGTGACAGAACACATAGATACTAACAGCAGGGAAAGGAGTTGAGAAGATTTGTCAGACGAGAATTGGACAAAACTTTGGAATTTACTATGATCATTTGCCTTAAATACAATAAATTAAATTTATGTTAAGAACTGAATATATATTTTTTTAAATAAAAGATTAACAAAATGTGAGTTCCAGCACCTTTTTTCTTACAAAAAAAAGCACTGGACATAATGGCCCAATTGCATAGTTTCTTTTGTTAACACAAACTCCCACAGGCAACAGCCAGTCTCATTTGCATATAATTTTTATTTCTTTCCTTCCAATTACTGCCAAGAGATTGTTGTTTTTTGGATGCTCACTTTGCTTGTTTTCATTAAATGGGCCATTTGCCTGCTAGATTTCTATTTTGTTGGGGTTATTTTTGGCAGGGGGTTGACTCAATACATAGCTTGCTAAAGATGCATACATCGCTTGGTAAATTCTCGTTCTCATCTACCATTTCAGAAAAGCCACTGCATCTAGTATCTCTAGTCCTTCAGAGGCAACATCTAAAAATACCCTGTGAAGACTTCTGTGGGAGAGCAGCAATTAGCCGCCCCACAAAGGAGACTTCGCATGACAATATGAGCGGCTGCATCAGGAGAGGGCCTCTCACACTTAGCCAAATGCTTGGGCTTTTTGCCTTCCACTGGCCATTAGCTCCGCCGACTAGATCAAACAGTCAACAGCAACAGGAAAAGACGCCTTATTTGCCTTTCTGAAAGCAGTCGGCAGTCTACAGTTTGTTTCTTTACTGCATTTCCTTCAAAATCAACCATGCCAGAAAATAGTAATCAGCTGCTGTAAGGCTGGGGCACACTTGATCTTCTGTGCATTTTGTAACCATATTATTATTATTATTATTATTATTATTATTATTATTATTATTATTATAACATTTCTATGCCGCCCCTTGCCAAAGCCTCGGAGCGGCTTACAACACAATCAAATACATTGAAATACAATAGAACATAATAAATTACCATTAAATACAAAAATACAAAAAAATACATTGAGTTACAAACATAATAATATAAAATTAAAATTATCAGTATAAAATAAGTAAATAAATAATATAGGAGGAGAAAAGAGAAGGAAGAAGAAGTTGCCCTGGTCAGATCATATATTTTAACAATTAAAATGATGTTTAAATAAAAAGGTCTTTACCTGGCACCAAAAAACCAGTAACAACACTGCCAGGCGGACCTCTCTGGGGAGTGAATTCCATAGGTTGGGCGCCACCGCAGAGAAAGCCCTCCTCCGAGTACTTACTCTCCTAATTTCTTTCATGGAGGCTTCCCGGAGAAGGGACTCTCCCGCAGATCTCAAAGGGCGGTCGGACATATACGGACGTAAGCGCTCGTTCAGGTAGCCAGGACCCAAGCCGTTTAGGGCTTTATAGGTCATAACCAACACCTTGAATTGGGCCCGGGCTTCAATGGGCAGCCAGTGAAGCTGACGGAGGACTGGAGTCATGTGAGCATAACGCCCCGTCCCCGTCAGCAACCTGGCAGCTCTATTTTGCACCAATTGAAGTGTTCGGACCGTCTTCAGGGGAAGCCCCACGTAAAGCGCGTTACAGAAGTCTAGGCGGGAAGTCACCAGCGCGTGTGTCACCGTCGCCAGGCAGTCGAACTCCAGGTAGGGGCGCAGCTGATTAATCAGCCGAAGCTGAAGGAAGGCGCTCCTCACCACCGCTGTCACCTGAGCTTCCAAAGAAAGCTCCGGGTCGAGGAGTACTCCTAAGCTGCGGACCTTATCCCTAAGAGGGAGTGTTGCACCATTCAGGACCAGGTCAAATCCACCCTCTCCGAAGCCTGATCCGCCAACCAACAGGACCTCTGTCTTGTCTGGGCTGAGTTTCAGTTTATTGGCCCTCATCCATTCCATTACCTCGGCCAAGCACCGGTTCAGCACAGCCACTGCCTCACCTGGATTAGTGGAAAATGAGAGGTAGAGCTGGGTATCATCAGCGTATTGATGATTCCGCAGCCCACACCTCCTGATGACCTCTCCCAGCGGTTTCATATAGATGTTAAATAGCAGAGGGGATAGAATGGAGCCCTGTGGTACTCCATGGCATAGCTGCCATGACGCTGAGACATGGTCCCCCAGCACTACCTTCTGGAATCGACCGTTGAGATAGGAGCGGAACCATTGCAAATATACACTATGCAAATATACACTAAGGGTAAAATCCTAAGTACTCAGCAGAAAATAGTCCTACCACTTCCGGCATGCCCCAGCCAGAGCCAAAGGGCTTTCTCCTGCCTGAACAAACATAAGATCGTGCCCTTAGTCAAACTACCCCTCAGATGCTGACTGCCTGCTCATGAGCTACAGCCCCTCTCCAAACATCTTTTTCTTTTGTCAAAAGCACACACGGAGAGAGCAATGTGATTTGGGGTGCTTCTCTACCCCGGCACCTCTGCTTTCAGTAGGGCGCAATCACCACTGAAAGAGCAGCATGGGGAAAAGGTTAAACCCCAAACCATACATCCCCCATGTAAAAGAAATGACGGCAACTACTCAGAGATGTTCCACATCGTATTGCATCTAGTTTGGCACTGAATTTATCTTCTAGGGTGATCACATATGTATCCCCAAAAGGAGGAAATACTTAACTGAAACTCACTCAGACCTGCAAAATAATTGCATATGCTAATTGGTATACATAGATGTGGATTTAGAAATAATTAGCAGAATCCAAATAGAAAGGCCCTGCATCTTGCCATGTGGGGAAGAATGTGTCCAAGGATCTGTGGCGCCTGTGCTGTCCATCTAGGTGCTAAGTGCTGACAGGCAACCCTCTCTGTTCTTCCTGAAACCAGACTAGGCAGCCCTTTAAACAGGGCTTTGTTTATTCCTACATTGATTTATTACACTTATATTCCACTTTTTCCCCTACCTAATCCTCTCACCTCCATTTTATCTTTCCAACAATCCTGTAAGGTAGGGTAGGCTAAAAGCCAAGGCTGAGTGAGTCCCTGAGCCCCAGTGCAAGAACACTCTGACCACTACATTACACTGGTTCTCACTGCTCCTCACAGCCCTTCAAACATATCTATTTCTCCAGGAAAACTAGGCTAAATGACAAGCAAGTCCAGCTCTCAACATTGGCAGCTCTTTTCTTTTCTGGGCAGAGTCAGCCACCAAAAAGGTGGCACACTTGGAGTTTGGCTATCTTGCACAATTGTCTAGGCTTCCAGAGGCATAACTGTAATGAAGATTAAGGATACAAGAGAATTTTGAGGTCACAAGTCTCTCAAAAAGTACCCCATTCACAACCCTGGTTGTGAACAGGATCTCCTAAAATGCTAGCACATTCTGAAACTTGCACTAGTGTTGACAAAATGTTCACTTTAAACATTCACATATTAAGAAATATGCATGTTTCAAAAAGCACACAGTATAAAAATAAAAGAAGTTTTAAATGTTCAAACAATGGAGGAAAAGGGCCCACTTTTGAAAAATACTTATCTTTTGCCTTTGAAATGCAGAAATGAGAATAGGAGCCCACTGAATCAAGCTTCGAAGTTCAGAAAATCCCAGTAACCACAAGTGCCCTGGTTCTATTTCCCTAGTGAAAATAAGAAGTGACAGTAACGCAAGGAGAGAAACCTTGAGAGCAGTGTGGGAAGATGACACTTCATTTGTTGTGTTTTAGTTTTATTTGTCATATAATGCATTATAGGGCTTCTTCAGATTGCATGGACTCGAGTAATTCCTCTTTACTGCCTTGCTGTTAACAGCGATTTATGTGCTGGGATAATGAAAAAGATTTGATTCTGTCTAATCTATTATACAACAAATATCCCTTAAGTGACATACAAAGCTGGCCTCGCATTTGTCAGCTTCAAGGCTCATTTGCCATGTAATGTGCTGGGCCAGTGCCATACGTCATCCTATCCATATAGGGCCTGGCACAAGAGTGGAAGTGCAGGCTTGCATCAAAATCGGTTTGCTGCTCTTGGTCAATGGGCCAAAGCCATCCTGGGTGCGGCTCTCCCTGATGGATTCACTACATGGCATGCGGAGGTTTATGAACAGGCAAACCACAGGCAAACCACATCCACTGCCGAGTTGGAGACTGATCTTCTACAGGCCCTAAGGCGAGGGTGGCACTTTGGAGAACAACCGCTTAACAAACACACACTAAACAACGTTTTTGCAAGACTTCTCTCCACAAGGCAAAAATGGAGACATCATGAGGGCAGCAACTATGGCGACAATCAGAAAACAGGGAGAATTAAATTGAATAATTTGCTGCTTTTTCATGATGCCCCAAATCAGCTGTCTGAGAAGCTGCCTCTGGCTATACACCGGGGGGGGGGGGGGGGGGAGAGAGAGAGAGTCTAAAGGGGCTGCCTTTAAAGGCCACTTTTATTTATACAAAGGGTTGAATGAGCAGGCATTTGATTTCACAGAAAAAGCTCTGGCAGAAAAATTCAAGGGAGGCAGCAGAAGGAGAAGCGTGAGTGGGCAAAAAGTCAGCTAGTCCGGGGGGAACAGACACAGCAGAGGTCATCTGGGCTCCGGTACCTTTATTTCTGCAAGTGCATTTTTTCTCCAGTTATATGAAAGGCAATATCTTTCCAAATAACTCTCTGTACAGTGGACTCCAGTCCATGAAAGCTTATCATGCCACAGTAAATTTGTGTGTTTTTAAGGAGTCATAAGGTGTTGTGGATTTTGAAGATAAAAAGGTGAGACGCTCCTATCCTCCTCCCACATCTATTTTCCTTTCTAGTGTGAACCCCTGACACCAAGGAAAAATATGCACCTCACTCTCCAATACTGGGCAACATGACTCACGAAAACAGCAAGGTTCTGCCTAGAAAGATGATTGCAGAGCCAAGCAGTCCCAGAAACGCTTGGACGAACAAAACCGGAGAAGTTCCTTGAACTTTTGGGTCCATGGACACATTTGGGAATTTGAGAAACTGTAGCAGCATCACCACAAAATAGCTTCCATGGAGGTCATGATTAATCGCATAATGGCTGCTGTGGGGCCTGGTCAGTCAAAAGCAAACTAATCAGATGGGGGATAGGAATAGCGAGGCCAGAAGAGAGGGGAAACAGCAAGGGAATGGGGTAAAGGTGAGAGGAAAAGCCAGGCTAGAGGCTGGAAAGAGAAAGAAAGAAAGAAAACCTCTCTTAACATTTCCCAAGATTTTCATTTTTTAAAAGGTTTTGTTTGTTTGTTTGTTTGTTTGTAGAAGAAAGGCAGTGAGGAACTTTGGAGGTTCCTGCAGGAATGCACCCTGCCATTGTTGGGAAAATTTGGATAAATCCTGTCAGAAAAACATTGCTTCTGTGTGCTTTTGCATTGTGGAATCAATCCTGTGCTCCTTCTCAAACCAAGCTAAGTCACTGTTTAAAATGGCATTCCTCCCCCGCTCCTCTCACCTTTAGCTGTAAGCTACAGTAGACAGGCCATTTAGTCCAAATATACATTATATACCTTCACAATGATTAAATAATCATCATTGTTGGAATTCACAGTTTACCAGGAGGTATCTTTTGCTAGCCCAGAGGGCTCCATGTGCCCTGGCCATTCAGAATGGTGCGGATGCATTACTTAGGGTCTGAGTCTAGATGAGCTTATGAGTTCATGAATAGTTTCTCAGTAGCTTGAATTTACATGTTTAAGCAAATGGGTTCAAGTTACTCAACTAAAGTGTCAATACAGGGCAATTACAAATATGGTAATCTCATTGTCACTGTATGATTGGCTGATCTTCCTTTATCTGTTCTGTATGTGATGACCTCAGAATCTTATTGTAATGCCTGCATTCTGTCATCAATTGCTCTGTACCTGTGTACGTGACCAGGAGGGTATAAAATACCCTGTAGTTGTATTGAAACCTTGCAGCAAGTTTACCTCTGCCTGCCCGGTAATGCATTATCATGAGTCTACTGAGGGAACCTGGGCCAAACAATAAAGCCACAGATGGTCTGAACGCTTGATCTTTCCCACGAACCCGAGTTTTATTTCCTCCTCACGAATTGAAATTCTGGGATTTCTGACACCATACAGTCATACATGATCTTGGCCCAAACCAATAGACTGCTGCACATTCAAACCATTTCCCCCAGCAAACCCACTTCTGTTTCTCCCAGGGACTGGGGGCTGAGTCAGCTTGGAGAAGTACCAGATGAGGAAGGCTTCTACTCCTGCCCTTCTTCATGTCACCAGTCCAGGCCGGAAGTGCAATTGCCCAGGAGCAACAGGTGAGGAGGCCTCTGCCAAGTCAGGCACATCCTGGGACAGCTGGGTGACCAGGATGCTCGTGGACCATTCGGGACGCTGCAGTTAATGGTCTTACGGCCATCCCAACCCTACAGACTTCATTTAGTTAAAATGGCAATCATTTGTTCCGCCATGGCACAGCTGCTGTATTCCTGCTATGTCTGAGAATCATACTATTAATAATAGCAACTGGGTTAAATAATAACAAAAAGACTCCACAGATGTGCAGATTTTCACATTTCAAACTAAGCTCAGCATGGAGCTCATTACAGATGACCATCTGTAATGGAGTGCAGAGAGAGTTTGGCTAATTCAGTGTGGTGGCCACTGTGGTATTATTAGGTTAGCACCAAGATGGACTTTTGCGCAACTGAGGGAAAGAGGGATTAGTGTTAGAGAAGCGCTATTCTTATTACTCTGCATACGATGGCTGATAAACATCCCTCAGCACTCTGTGCCACAGTTTTTGCAATGCATTCATCTATCAACTCCCTCCATACTTATTTCCATCTTCCCATCTGCAAGAGCTGCAATCCTATGGACATTTACCTTAAATAAGGTAAGGGGACTGACTGCTGGGTTGACATACCTCTGTTTGCACCATAACTCCATTTTTTAGGTATACAAGATGTTTTCCCTGCCCTGTTGCTTGCATGAAATTTGGGGAATGCCTTGAAATAAGCAGGGGTGGGCAGGAACTCCAAGGCTCCTGCCAGTGCCAAGCGGCCTGTGATCTTGCAATCCGGAAGCTCGCCTCTCTTTCCTTGGAAGCAGGAAGGTGCTGCTCTTCCCTCCCCATCTTCTCCTCATCCTCTTCCAGTGGGGGACCTTGCCCCGCAATTGCTAGTGCCTCATATTTGAATGACCATGACAGCAAGGAGAGAAGCACCAGCAGCTGCTGCCGGCAATTCCAGCAGTCGACTTCCCTTTGCAAACTGCTTCATGTATCGTGCGACTCTTCCCCTCCCCTCTCCCGCATGCAAAGCACATGCAAACTCATTTCCTTATTCTCCAGTTGAAGTGAGAAGGTGGGTCTTTCACAGACAGTAACGCTGAGCCACCCAAAACCTCCTCAAGAAGTTCCCCAGCCCCCCGCCTCCCATCAACCTCTGCTGAGTGGTAACAGCCGGTACAGCCTGATGATTTGAAGAGCAGTGCTGAAAGGAAGAGGAAACTGAGGAGACCACAACGCCCAGGCTCCACCCTCCCTGGCTCTGCAACAGAGCAGCCACATGGGTAAGCCTTGCACCAGAGCAGCAGCAGCAGCAGCAGCAGCAGCAGCAGCAGAGTTCCAGCTGCTGCTCGGAAGCCCTGGGCACCCGGGCAGCTCCTTGTCCTGTGCTTCTGCGGAGCTCTGCAGGAGCACCACACAGCCCCCTGGCTATCTCTGCAGAATGCCAAGTGTTACTATGCCAATTACACATCTCTGCTTCCATTGCTGGAAGAATGGAATTACTTAAAGAAAATTGGAAGAGGGACATTAAGCGTAATCTGTAGCTTGCTCCTCCGTTATCTGCATCGCATACGGAACTGCAGCGTAGTTTCACTTCAGTGCCTGACACAGCATCCTCCCAAAGACGACTGCAACACATATACGAAAGTGGTGCATGTTAAATTAAACCAGTGCATCACTGCATGTCAGCAGAGCCTGAAGGAGCAACTCTAAGAATGATCAAAGGATTTCATTTTGTAACGTGATTTTTGGATGGAAAGCGGAACATTTTACAATGCTCCGAAGATGGAGGCATTTACCACTCCGCGGGATGGAACATGTACCATTACACCACATATATCTGCAACATGACAGAGAGTGAAGGTGTTTGTGCAAAGTTCAGAGTCTTCCATCGGCTGACAATGTCTGTCCTTACACGATCTCGTGCTCCTTTTGTGGCAAGCAACGATGAAAAAGCTGTTGAAAAAGGTGCCATAATAGTGGCTTCCTTACCTGCAAAAACCTTGGTTGTCATATGCCACGCCATCATGGTCATCAAACACTGGCTTGCTACATGTATTGTTGTTGTTATTCCTGCCTTTAAAACCAAAGTAAGCTGCTTGCATGTTTTCCAGTTCTTCACTTCTGAGCTGGTACCACAGCTGCATATCCCTGCCAAAACAGGCAGCAGACATCTCATGTGTATCTCCAGATGAGAAGCACATCAAACAGAGCCTGGACGTTGGAAATGCCAGGGCCGATCCACCTGCTAAGCTTTCCCCATGCTGCTGGGAGAAGTGGGTCAGGCGGATCCACAGCCTCTCCCAGGACACCCCCTCTTGGACATAAGCACTTTCCACGGCACAATGGAGGAGCCTTGTGAAGCTGGAGGTCAGCTTACTGAAGTCTGGGAAGGGTGATGCTGGGCATGCATGGACCAGTGCTATGAAGAGAAGTCGACAAAGCATGTGTGGGCCTTCTGGGGACAGAGAATGGCAACATCTTCGGTAGCCCAGTAATTCTCTTCACAGCACTGGGATGAGCACCACAGACTTAAAATTATTACGTTTTGAAGCAATGCCAGCAATCAGGACCCACCTCAGTGCCCAACTGTGCCAGGTGCATTCACTGACTCACTTCTGTTTCAGTTCCTCTGGCTTGACCGGAATGAATGATTTAGGATGTGATCCTATGCAAATTTAGGCAGAAAAAATATCTACCACTTCCAGTACACCCCAGCCCAGTTCTTTAAAAACTAGGCTTTTCCCTATCTACACTTGTGTAGACATTGATTACAAGCCAGTAACAAGAGAAGAATGACTGTGGGTGTGACGAGTAGAGATGGAGCGAGCAGAACCTTAGAAACCTCCTAGATGTCTCCCTGCTATCCCAAGTATGGGAACAGCGCCAAATAAATCTGGAGTAGTAACACTAGACTCAACCTTTGATTCTCTCAAGCACATGCACTCTTTGTAATGCTTATTGCATCATCCATCATCCACGTTGCACAGAGCCAAAACTTATGTAATTGCCTATGATACCAGCAACCTCCCATGGCTTGTTTCCTCCTGAAAGTAAATTTGCAGTGCTGCCAGCTGCGGCTCCATGTGTTGCATAGCTGGCTCCGCTCACGGTGAGGCTGGTGGCTCAGAGAATAGCCTGGCAACTGGGCTGTGATCTGCTCCTGCAACCCACTTGGGAGACTGAAGGGTCACCGTGCGTCAGCATTCTTTCTCAGCATCTTGTGGGAAAAGATCTATTTACTTAGATCACGCATTTCAGATCTTGAAAACATACAGAAATAGGCTGGACTGGCAAATTAATCTTACTTCAGCTGACAGTGGGGCAACATCCCCACCAAGGCCAGGTGGCTACTCTAGGAAGTCACACAGTCCAAACAACTGTCGTCCAACAATGGCTCCTGGTATCCACCCCAAACACAGTCTGCTTGAAGTGGTCGTTTGCTCTGTCTAATGGTGGAGCAGAGCTTGTATCTCATAGGAATCGGGGAACCCTCTCACAAGGCCATTTTATTACTCAGATATTGGGATGGGGTGGGGGCATTATACTGTGGTTCTTCCTCCTCCTCCACTGAGTTTCTGCTAATCCTACCACAAATTGGGATACTGTGATAGGAGGCACAGAGAACTATGGAACCTTCCACTTAGCTTCCCTTTCATCCCTGAACAAGAAATAAATATACAGAGAAATAATGTTCTATCTTCAACCTGATATTTCAACTGTTGTCTTAAAATAGGTGCCCAGTGGCTGAATTCAATTTCAGAAAATCCCTAAAGGGCCATTTTTAAGTGGAAGGTGGCACCACCTCCAAAGTGTGGCTTTGCAAAGGCAAATGGGGTGTGGCTAAAATAGGAAAAAACACCGGCATAGTATAGCTGAAAACTCTTAATCCAGGAACTAGGCCCTAGAAGAGGCGTAATAACCTTTGAGAGTGAGGAGGGACTGCCAAAGGCCAGGAAAGCACCAGGCAGTGGGTGGTTAGGGGAAAAGAGACTAGGAAACCAGCAGCCGCATGATGGGCTTCTGGTTCGGAAGGGGGCCTCAGGAGGAATGGATTTGACAGCCAGGCATGAGGTTCCCAAGCCTTGCCTTACAACCCTCGGCTTAAAATGACTCCCCCTGTCAAACCTGACATACCTTTGAGCTCTTCGTCTCTCACTTTTCTTAACGCATTTGATGAGACAGCAGGTTAAAAAAGCCATAGACATCAGCAGAATAATGGCGCAGCTCACAATGGAGGCAATCACTGCCACTTTAAATCCGAAGGTTTCGTATTTGGATATGGCTGGAATAAAACACAGTCACAGATTGACGTCTGCGACGATAGCTCTGCCTGCTTTCCACACCTAAGCATCAGCCCCTCGCAGTTGGAGTGTTTTGGCTTCATCCCAACCTGGGAATGTCTTTGAGCAGACTATTTAAAAGTGTCCTATTTTTACATGAGCAATGAAATCCTCACAAGTAAGTTGGCACAGCAAGTAATCCTGCGGATGCAGAGAGGAAGAAAGGACAGGGAATAGAAGGAAACAATCTCAGTGCACAAGAACTGTGCAACTTGTGACATCCGAGGTAGATTCTGCTGGCCACCCTGCCAAGGCTCGTTCCGTGATGGGGGGGGGGGCACTACCAATTCCCAGGGACCCGCACCCCCTTCTTATTCTTGCTGCCTGGTCACCTGTCCTGAGTAAATGAGCAGTGAGGGGACAGAAGACAAGCAGTCCTTGAACTGGGTGCAGGTGCAGAGAGGCGGGGAGAGAGGCAAATAGATGGGCAGCAGCATCGCCACCACCCAGAATGAGCCCAACACAACTTAAGTACTGTTCGTGTTGAGTGTCAGACTGCCCCCTCTTCTTGGAATCCCAGGGAGGCCAATAACAACAGCAAGGGAAACAAAGAGGATGGAACAAACGCAGCTCCCAACAGGCTTCGATATAAGGCAGGCTGGCTTCAGCACACTTTATGGCTCACAAGTTGTCCGGACTGATTCAATATGTCACATGTGCTGGAGTTTTTGGAAGAAAACTAGTCTTAACAAGCCCTAGAAATACAAAGGGGGAACCTGGAATGCAACTAACACCACCTTTTAGGATGGAAAGCTGGGATGCAAATTGAAATCAACCAACTAACTCACCTCTAAAGCTGAGCTTAATGGTTAAACCATCTCCTAGATTAATAGATCACCTGGCAGTCAACATTTAATGGCCAATGTTTGTCTCTTGCCCTTTAGAAAGGGTGCAAAGGTCCGTCTTTTCCATTAAAGAAAAGCCTTTTAAAATGTGCAGTTGTTAATGTTTTTGTTTTCATGGATCTTGCTTTTATCATGACAAGGTTTTATTGTTTTGAATTGTTGTACGCTGTCTTGATAGCTATTAGCAGATAAGTATTATTAACATTTATATATTGCCTTAACAAAGATCTTAACTGATGGGCAGATCAGTGTGGAGGGAGGCAGTCTTTCAAATAACCTGGTCCCAGTGCAGTACCTTGAAGTGAGCCCAGGAATGAACTGGTAACCAGTGAAGAAAAGGGCAACTAATGACAACACCCAGAGCTGTTTAGCGTAGAAGAAAAAAGGCAAGTAATGGGGATGGGGGAGTTGTAAAGTCTATGAATACTGGGACATTTTTCTCCCTTTCTCATAATACTTGTACCCAGGTCATCCCATGAAGCTGACAGGTGGGAGATTTGGGACAGATAAAAAGATGGCTTTAAACTGCATTTGGACGAATTCATGGAGGAAAAAGCTATCAAGGCTACTGGTTCGGATGGCTCTGTGCTTCTGCCAGTATCAAATATGCTTATGTAGGCCAGCTGCTGGGGAACATGGTTCCTCCACTGGTAGCTGGTTGGCTATTGTGCGAGCAGAATGCTGAATTACAAGTTTCCCAAATAAATAAATAAATAAATAAATAAATAAATAAATAAATAAATAAATTAGATGGATGCTGATCTAGCAGGGTTTTTCTTAAACTCATATCTAATTTATGAAGCTGTCTTAACATGTGCACAAAATGCTCCTGGTGCTTGTTCCTGGTTGGCAATGTGGCATCAAGTTTTCAGCTGTAGCTTTCAGATTCTCCTCACCAGCAGCTCCCTGCACAATGCAGTAGAGAAAACTGTAGTGCTGTAGTCAGTCTAATATTAGACTGAGTTTTTAGACTGAGCACGGATCAAATCACCTCTGACAAATGCAGAAAGGCTGATCTCTTGGGTGAAGCTAGGACCTCCCTAGCTTGAGAGGGCATTCATTCACCAATAGCATCTCTGTGTCATTTGAACTGAGCTTCGGTTGTTTAGTTCTCATCCAGTCCCCCCACTGCTTCCAGAGTGCAGAATATCTGCAGCTCCACCTGGATGTAACAAGGAAAAGAAATTGAACTGAGCCATCAATTGCAGACTAACTGATTCACTTAACTGGATGGCAAGCCTCAACACAGGGCTAATTAATGTTCTAATGAAGTATCTCTTGTGCAATGGAGGCTGCTGACTCCAGTGACTGTGGATCAGTAGTACCACAGCCCAAAGCAGATTCAGCTCCACGGGCAGTTCCTTTAAAGTTCCAGCCAAAGCCTGGAGTGGGTAAGCTGCCCTGCTGACAATGGAGTCCCCAGACTCCGCTGCTCTTGCGTCATCTTCCAAAACCTAACAGCAGCCACTTCCTGGGAAAGAAAGCTCCATTAACCTGGCTGTACAACTGTGGTTCAGGATGACAAGCAAGTTCAAAGGATCAGGGCACTGCCTGTCCACTTCAGATCTGTCAAGGATTTATAGTGCTGGAAACCTGGCGCTTGGTGTCAAGTTTCCTTCCCCAGCCCGATTCTTGTCACTGGTGCAATAAATAAAAAAACCATTGAGTGAAAAGACAGTAACATCATTGCCATTCAAGCCCAATTTGTCAATATGATGGCTGCTTCTTTCTGCTCTTCACAGGCAATAGCCTAATTGCACTTTACAAAACTCGCCACTTTCCAAGGAAATCAATCATTTTTCCAAAAGTATGGCATTAAATAAATAAATAAATAGATAGATACACCTATTCACAATCATATTATATACAAGAAGCAGACATATTGCAATTTTCGAGAAATGGCATGTCTTAACAGCTACAGGAAAATAAGTTCAGGAGAACTTTGTTAAAATCAGTGGCATTTATATCCAGCTCACAGGTTTCTGAAAGCCATTCTTTTATGACAGCTATTGATGTCAGAGTATGATTAGAGTACTCTAGATGTCAGCAATCATTTCCCTCACATCATTACCTCACATCATTACCAGTTTGGCCAATGCTATGGATAACTTATATGTCAAAAGAAAGATATGGAGAAGAATGACACACACTGCTTACAAACAAAAAATACTTACGTTTACATGAAGGAATGTCTGCTGTCCACTGTGTACCATTTCCTTTCCAAATGCATGTGACAACTCCTTCTCCAATCAGCTCATGTTCTGCAGAACACTGGAATGTTATTACTGTGCCAACGCTGGTACCGTTGCCATGGATTAGCTGTGATGTGCCAAGGTGGGGTGGGAACAATCGGTTGCACTGCCCTACTAAAAAAAAAAAAAAAAAGAGGGGGGGACACCAGATGCTTTACTCATATCACCATGCTGTTTCAGCAGGTCTATAAGCGGAACGTTCTTTAGCATTAACCCATCTTCTTAATGCCACAGGAGTAAAATAGCCTTGAATGAATTAAGGACCCTGGAACTCCTGGCTTCCAATTCCAGATCAGCGACATTCACTAGCCAGTCACTCAGCTTCTGTTTCCCTTCCATCCCTTCCATCCCCTGTCCTTTCTTCCTCCCTGAAAGTTCCACTCAGTGCTGAAACTGAAAGCTCATTCCAGGGCTCACAATGTTTTAATGCTAAGTACATGTCTTTTTGCACTTCATGTTTTAGTAAAACAACAAGATGTAGACCCCACAATCCTGAAGTCTGTTCGCTCTTGCAATCAGGGATGATTGTGCTGGCCTACATTACAGAGCTGACATAAATATTACTCACAGTATGTTTATGGATTGTTTTACATGCTTGAAATGTGCTCTATAAATGTTAAGTAGCAGCACTAAAGTATCAGAGTTGGACAAGAAGATTTACATGGTCTGGATCTTTGCCTCAAAGCGGGGACAAGCCGGATTGTAAGTGTGGAGCTTCCGGACCTTGACAATCTCAAAGAGATCTTTGCCAGCTGGACGTCTCACCCCACATCTAATTTTAAAACCAAAGGCATTGATAAGGCCACATATTTCCATGCATTAATGACTTAAGACTTCATTTATAGAAGTATGTTCAAACAAAAATTGTTTAAATATTTCATATCGCCTTGTATGAAGGCTAAAAGGTATGCTAATTAAATATACAACATAATATTGCTGACACTGATGTGCCACTTCCTGCTCTTGACTCTGAAATATTATGGAATGATTACAGCCACAATCCAGTGCACACTCTCCTGTGAATGAAACCCATTGAGCATGATGGGCCATGTACTATCTCACAGCGGATCCAGCAATAATGTAGTTTCATTATAGGATATCCTACATTTCTTTTACCTACACAATGCAAAATTGCAAATTCTTTCTTTTAAAGGATTTGCCAGCATTATGGCACTTTTCTTGATTTGGGATTGACCTGGACAGTAATCTCTCTTTTTCAAGACAGGAAGTCTGAATTTTAATGACTGTAGTTCAGTGTTGTTTGGACGCAGTTGTACTTATATCTCCAAGAAAGCGCAGCAACGCCTCCATCAGAGCCAAACAAAATGAAAGATTGAATCTTCCCACCCCTCCTGAACTACAGCAGGGTGCTCACTGGGAAGATCAATCAGGGCAGGGCAGGGCAGGGCAGGGCAGGGCAGGGCAGGGCAGGGCAGGGCATCCAAAATGAAGCACCACTGAAAAATGTCTTCCTGCCACAAGCTGATTTGCACCAGGGCCGCTACCCAACAGCGCCAGCCCAGCAAGCAGCCAACTGGGGCTTCTACAGCACTTCCTCCTCTTTGCTTCCAGCTTCGCAAGTGAGGACTTCCACTGGAGGGCCAAGGACATAATCCAGCAGCACAGCTAATCACCGTTTTCACAGCTACAGAGAAGACACTCCTTAGGGCTGAGCTGTAAAGAGTATCTTCCAGATTGCACTCCCAGGAGATGGACTGGTGCCCTCCATCTATAGGATGCCGCCGCTGCCTCCTCCTCCTAACGACATTCAACTGGAGGGCCTCTAAGCCCATCCAGATCACACACCAGCAGTGGGTGGTAATGGCGATGAGGAGGCTGTAAGAGCCTGTGGCTCTGTGCTTCTCCCTTCTCTGCCCTACAGAACACCCCCTTGACATCCTGGCACTCTCCACAGTGCCTATGAGAGGAAGGGAACAGCCCAACAGAGTCCTCTTCTGGATGTCATAGGAATGTCCACAACCTTGGGAGCAGAATCCATTGTAACCTTTGGTCTGTGGGATGGCCTCACAATGACCATAGGATTAGCCTGCCTACCTATTTCTGAAAACAATCGTATTGTAGTCTATGGCATCTGATGTTCACTTGATGCCATAGTCTGCAATGATGAGAAAGAAAAATATATTCAAATGTACACGGAGAATCAGGGCCCACAGAAGGTGCAGACTGGATAGGTTTCTTCTGGAGCAAGTCTATAGCCAAGGAAACCGTCTTCTCCCACCAGTGAGCCCATGCCAGGCATTGTTCTGGCAAAACAGGCTCTGTGGTGACAGAAGCAAGAGCCCCGTGCAGGCCATTCAAATAATCAGAGCCCCGGGAACAGAGTAAAGGCAGGGGAATAGGGTGGCCACACGCACACCACCCAGGATGCTGACATATATGCCTAGATGCATGTGTAAGGATGAGGGGCTGGATCCTGCACCATTCTCCCACGGATGGGAGACGCCTCTGCTCAGTTTCCAGGGACCCCCTTCTCTTCCACCTCACAGTTCAGCCCACCCAGCAGTGTCCACCCATTTGTAAGGGGCTGGAGGGGACAAGTGGGCGGGGTCCCTTTCTGCCAGCTCACGGGATCCAATCCAATTGCTGTGACTTGGATGGCAATGCAGTGCGTCTCCCCATGGTGGGAGAGGACGATGCCCGGGAACTTTGTGTTCCTGCACTCTCTGTTGTTGCTGACAGGACGCCGCTCTCGCTCCACACACTGCTTTTACCTTGAAACTCGAACAACCCACTGAACAGAGGCTGCCTCCAAACTGAGGACCATCTTCTGTAAAATAAGAAGCCCCACACGCCGCCTCGGTCCTGAGCAGCAAGGAGCATAGCTGAACTTTCATCAGTTCTCGCTTGCCTGTAATCGTATCTGTAGAGTAATTAAAAGGTCCTGAGCTCCTCAGCTTTTCTTCTTGAGATATTTTCAAACATCTCCTTCACTTGACCTCTTCAAAGAGTGCTTAAGAGCAGTCGGCTGGTGATGCGCTAAGCTGGATGCACTTCCCCTGCCGTGCCCTTCTCACCCATTACCTCTCGGGCACGTGGAAGAGATCTAAAAAGCACTGTTGCTGTCAAGAAGAGGTGGGCAACATGGGGCCCTCCCAATGTTTGGGACTGCAAGTCCCATCCTCCCTAGTCAGCACAGCCACACATCCCCCACCCCTGCCCTGAAAGATGCTTTCAGGACCTGAGTTCCAAAAGGGCTGCCCAGCGTTCAAATGCCTTTCTGAACTGCACTGCAGCTGCCCAATTCTCTGCCCATGAAACAGAGCTTAACAGCTTCCTAGATCAGAGTCAGTATTTCTTCCCTGAGGCTCGGCTGAAAATGTACAGTAGGTAACCAAATTTATCAGGGCAGTCCTGACTTTCTGTTCGCATGTAGATCAGTGTCCTAATTTTGTCCCTGTTTCGTGCCTTTCAGGAATAGTATCTTCTTAGTTCTTCAGCCGGCAAGTTACTAGTGCTGTCATTTTTCAAGATGATTCAGTTCCCTCCCTTGGGGCACTGAAAGTGTACAGCTGGATAAAGACGTATTGTCTTCAGGGTACATGTAGCCAATGTATATGCTTAAACACCAAGGCAACACACACACACACACACAAGTGTGGGCACACACACTCACAGACATGTGTACACACATGGCAGCATATGCTGCTGAGGTCTATTTTGACTGTTGGTAAGGTACTGTGAAAAATGTTGTTTTTCAAGTTTCCCTTTAACAAAAACAGCAAATATCCAGCAAACTCCAAACTGGTGGAAGATAGGCAAATGCAGACTAAACATGACTAACCTAAGTCCTTTTCTCACCTTGTCAAAGGACGAGATGCCCCTCCACACACTCACTCTATGCACAGAATCCAGCTAGACCAGCATTTGCCACTCCATCTAAGGTCAACAGAGAAGCACTCAAAGCTCTGGCCCCCAGCAGAGGAATCAGTGTGGGGCTCAGGAGGAATTGGCTATGGGACCGCCCTGTTCTTCCCCACATGCCTTTGCATAGGCCACTTCTGGTGGCCAGCTTCACTGGCCAATGGAGGGACTGGTCCTGAAGACCACCTAAAGAAGGTTTAGGAGAGCCAACAGTGTGCAAGCAGGAGGAGGTGCAAAGAGCCTGGAAAGGGATTCTTGGGAACAGGAAAACACCCCTTCTTTCACTTCTGAAATTTTAGGGGGGTCTATATTGGTGTCAGCAAGTCTCTTTGGGCCAAAATACATCTTCTACTGGAAGTTCTGAGATTGACAGCCTAGTTTTGGAATCACAGTGCTGTCCTAGCGGTGAGGGATGGGGAACTAAATGGTTAGGGATATTAACCCTGTCCTCTTAATAATTTTGATCATTTCCTGATCAAAATGCCCTCCCTTAAAAAATAAATCCGTTTTCTCCAAGGGCAAGGGAAGGATTTTTTATCAGGAAAATGGCATGCGGAGAAAGTGTTCAGCACCATTTAATGCTCTGAACACACTTGGATGCTGTGGCTGTTGCAATTAGAAAAATCAGTGACGACTCTTTTGTTCTATTCATTGGATGAAAACATTCTGTACCAGCTGATGTTTTCAAACCATCTTTAAAGGCAGCTGCATATAGAGTGCTTTAGAACAGTTTAGCCAAAAAAAAAATGTTGTGTGCTTCTGCTTAGAGATGAGCAAATATATTGTGGCATATGCTTTTGTGGACTAACATTCGCTTGGTCTGAAGTGTTATGTTTGGATGCTGGCTGGGTGAATAAATACAGGTATATAGTAAGAGGGATAAAATACAAGCTAACAGACACAGCTTGGGATTTTGTAAAAAAAAAAGAATAAATACAAAAATATAAAAGGACAGCCCAAAAGGCCATAGAAGTAAAAGGGCAGCAGTACGTCTACGCTATTTTTAAGCAGTGCCTAAGCAGAATAGAATGGCCCATTCCCAACAGCACTAGTGATACTGCAGTCCTACTGGTGACGGTTTCTACATTTTTCATGACCTTTGAGGCACACAAAATGCACTGCACTACCTGGGACATGTGCCAATCACCTCTACTAGCTGAGCTGCTGGTGTACATAGATCAGAGGATGCAAAAGGAGAGGCGTCTTTTCCTCCAACACCACAGGGCAGTCACTTCAGTGTTTGCCTCCCTCTAACCGAGATGCCATAGAAATGCCATCATATCAGGAAGCCGGCACAGCAACCATAGCCCTTCAACCATCATTTGCTTCATCCGTGCCCTTCGCCTTCCTTTGCCAGGACGCCTCTCCCTGGGACTGCAATACCTGAATAAGTAGCTGGCTTCCAGGATTCCGCACAATTAGAAAGGAAATCATCTGGTACAGAAAGACCAGCAGGGCTCTTTACTGGAGAAGGACTCATTTTCCAGCTACTCCCCACACCCACCGTGGTCACTCAGTGCTGCCGCTGTTGATATCTCTGAAATGGAAAAAGGCTGGTAATGTGTCTTTATGCAATGACACAATTTCATATTAGCCTTCATCCTCTGGGTTGCATCTAGACTAAGTCACGCTTAAGAGTGGGCCGCAGAAATCATTAGGTCATGTTACTTACGACTAACTTAAATGGCATTGATTGCAGCAGATCTAAATTTGACTAAGCCTGTGTCCAACTCATTGGGCAGGGTTGTACATCCTGCTAAGTCACCCAGAGAGGAAGCCCCCCCGGGGTTGGTTGTTAATTGCTCTCCTGACAGGAACTGCCACTTTCCACAGCTTGTTTAGTCTCTCTGCTGGCTCCCAGCATGTGTACCAGATGTCTTCATTTCCTCAATTCCTACATCAGCACCCTTTCCTTGCCAGCTCCCATGGGAAACTGCCCCCAAATCAGATCATCAGATGGAATTCTTTTTCTGAACTTATGCATGCATAACAGTTTGACAACCTCCTTAAAACTGATGGCTTCTTGAGCCAAGAAGTACACCAATGTTTAATGTATTTGTCAATTTCATCTCTCATGGCCACCCTCCCTCACAAACAACCTTCTTCGTTGTTCTAGTGAAGTAAAAACACCTGCCCCTGATTAGCCATGGTGGCTTGTCAGGTCATGTGAATGCAGCACAGTTTCCACAGGATGGTTTCTTTTTCATGAACAAGCCACCCTGAAAACCCACAACTTCTTGTTGGGTTGGTCACATGCGTGGCAGGTTTTTGTGACATTTGAGCATGGTGGGGCATGGGTTGTGAGAACACAAGAGTACCTTACAGAAAGAGGAGGAAAATTCCTTACTACTCCTCACAATCTTGCAGCTGCAGTTGCTGCCATTTTCCCACAAAAGAGTGTCCCAAGTACATTTTAATTGCACACGATAAAATGTCCACTGCTAGGAAATGTGTATGATTTCCCCCTCCAGTTTATTGCTCTTCCCTGGGATTTGAACAATCCCTGCCCTGGTTGTATTGCTTTGCCCTGGCATTGCATGTGTTTAGTGACCCTGCTCAGTGCTCTGTAAGCCAGATGTTTATGTGCCATCTGGAGACCAGTGAAGGGAAGTATCAAGCATGAAAGTGAGGGCCAAAGGTAGCTGCAGTCACAGGAGAGGAGAAGTTTGAGGGCCACATCACACAAACCAGGTCTGTATCTCTGTTATAGTAAATAAGTGTGTGTCCTCCAACAGAAAATCTTTAAGTCCCTTCAAGCGTTCTCATATGGAAACATCATCCACCCTTAGGTGTGGGTTGACTATAAATCTCAGCAATTATTTCAAGTTATGCTCTATACAATTAGGAAACTCAGTCTGGGATTCACAGAATAACATCAGAGAGTTGGAAGAGGTTGTGGGTAGTAGATCTTCAGGTATTTTGGATTTTAGCTCCCAAAAGTCTGTGCTGGCATGGCCAATGATTTGGAATGCTGGGAAATGAAGCATGGAACATCTGGAGATCCACTTTATGCCTTGTTGTAGGACATCAAGCCGAACCTTCTGCTGGATACAGGAGTTCTGGAGCTAGGACATCCTCAAGAGATAGCACCTCAGCTTCTGCTTCAAGTTCACCGACCAGGAACTGCTTTGGATAAATTGTTCCATAATGGAACGACTCACACCATGAAGGCGTTTGTCCTAATATTCAACCCAAATCTGTCCTCCTGTGACTTAGGCCCATTTTGAGCAAAGCATCTCCTTAAGAAAATCCTAAGTATTCTGACCTAAAGAAAGACTTGTGAATTATATCAGTCAAATATATGAAATATTTTCAAGGAGACTTTTTGTATTACTTTCTGAGAAGGAGATGACCTGTTCCCACTGCCACATTTTCTCATTTACATCAAAGCCAGATTTGATTAAATAAACTGTTGATCTCACTCATGGATCAGCAAAGATACTGAGTCTTTTTGTATTTTCTTCCCCCTGAAAACAACAATTTGAGAAGAATTAGCCAAATTAAAATGATAGTCTATTTAAAGAAAATGAGAAAACCTTTGACTATATCAACTCATTTGCCAACAACACTGAAAAACTGATTTATAACACTTCGGATAAATATAAGAATGCTCTAATTAAAGCAGATCCACAAACCAAAGATGTTGCATAGCTGCATATTGACTGTTATTTTCTAGTTAAAAATAGGCGGCAACGGATATTGCCAGAACAATGTCCTTATAAGCATGCTGTTTGCAAATTGGTTTTACACATGGAAGAGATGCAAACTGTTCTCTGTTTTTCTTTTCTTTTCTAATTAACATATATCGCAAGTTGCTAAGTCTGATTTTTCTCCTGCAGCCACAGGGGGCAATTTAACCAGGTGGTATACTTTCCATCATTCTACTGAAAAGTAAATAGGAAAAAGAAAGGCCAAGTATTTAATGAAGCACTTAATTCTATATTTAATAACAAGGCAATCTAAGGAGGATCAAATGGAAAGCAAGTTTTACAACTTTTAAGACATGCAAATATTGCTTTCCTTCCATCATTTTAATAATAGGCATATAACTGTGGGGCTCTGGTATTTGTCCCGTCCCTAAGTAACAGCTGGTTCTACAAAGGGACAAATGCCAAGTTCTGCACCTAGGAAAAAGAAACCAAATGCATAGTTACAAGATGAGGGGGACTTGGCTCAACAATATTGCAAGTGAGAAGGATCTCGAAATTGTTGTAGATCACAAGCTGAATAGGAGTCAACAATGTGATGTGTCTGCAAAAAGGGCAAATGCTATTTGGGGCTGCATTAACAGAAGCAGCACTTCCAAATCACATGAAATACTAGTTCTCCTTTACTCAGCACTCCTTAGGCCTCATTTGGAGTACTGTGTCCACTTTTGGGCATCACAGTCTAAGAAAAAATGGCTGCCTGGGCTCCCCCAGTTGGCCTTGCCCCCAGCCCCTTTTCTCCAACCAACCATCAGTTGTTGGCTTCTTTCTTTCTTTCTTTCTTTCTTTCTTTCTTTCTTTCTTTCTTTCTTTCTTTCTTTTCTTTTCTTTTTCAATTTATATCCTGCCTTTTTCCTACAAAGGGCTCAAGGCAGCTTACATCATTCTCCTCCTCCATCTTATCCCCACAACAATCACCCTGTGAGGTAGGTTGGGCTGAGAGTCTGTGACTGGCCCAAGTCACCCAGTTGGCTCCATGGCTGAGCGGGGACTAGAACCCAGGTCGTCTGAGTCCCAGTCCCAGGCTCTTAGCCACCACACCACACACTGGCTTGACTTTGCTACAATCCTTTTTCATTTTAAATGGTTGAAGGCTTGGTTAATGATTGCAAGAGCTTTATGCTAAAATTGGCTTCTTTATGAGAATGTTGGCCTGATGCCTTCTGCCTTTGACCCCATATTTCTGCCTCTTTGCTTTCTGCCCCATATACCACTGACTGCTGAATGTAGGCCCCGAGAGCTTCTCTACAGTGGAATTCTGCCCTTAGACTGGAGGAGATTCTGCATTCTGACTTCCAATGTGTATACAATCAGCACAGCGCATGGAGCCTGCGATGGCAGCGACAGACCCCACCCCCAAGCTCAGCATGCTGGTCTTCACACGTGCTTTAGGCCTGCAAGCCGTGTGAACAGGGGGTCTGCATTCACACGAAGGAGAAACTGATTCACACAGATAAGGAGCAGGGTCCGCAGACTGCCGCTCCCATCCCCATGTGCTAACCACACGCCTATTTTAGTTGTCCACACATGGTTACTCTGAGTGGTTCTTCTGTGTTGGAAAAGTAAGCTAGTTCCTGACCCTGGCAAACAGGACATAGTCATTCTGCTCTGAACATCGCCTTACTCTATCGGACCAAGGAACAATCCAGGCCTTTGTCGTCAACAAAGCACCACAACAAGGAATGGCAATCCTCTGCCATTCAGCTCCACCACCTGGTTCATCAGTGACTTCTTTTTCAGCCCTGCCCTTTCTCTTACAAACCTCACCTTGCCCCTTTGATGTTCCAGGCAACATGCAGAAAAAGGCCATCTGGTTATTTATTTATATATTTATAACTGCATTTATAATCTGCTTACTCAAGAGTCCAACAGGACTCTCTAAGCGGATTTGCAAAACTCATAAAAACAAACAAACAAAGAATGAGAAGAAAAACAATATACACGACATAACAATCAACCAGAACAACCACTCACCACCATAGACACAAAGGTTATAAAACCGTGGGTTGGGGAAATACATAATATTGAAAGCAGCCATATCTAAATACTGTTTTGCTGTGATGATGTCCAACATCATCATGGGAAGAAGACAACAATTCTGATGATGAAGATTGGCTCAAATTATCTAGGTGTTTCCTTGCTAACGATTCCTTTAGTGCTCAGTGTTTTTGCCCTGGAAAAGAACATTAAATTTGGGGTGGGCAGGGAGGAAAGGGGAGAGGGTCTTAGTGGAGGAAGATTACATTTGGAGTAGGCTGGGAGGGCCTAGCACCAAAATTTAATGGCCAGAAATGGCTGTCTAGAGAAAATGCCTGCTGCAAGGCACAGCTGAGGCAGACATAACCACTTCCGTGCCTCATGTCAGCATAGGATGCACGTAAGCTGCTTGTTGTAAACTGTCCCGAGACTCCAGCAATGGGATGGTATATAAAAGCTTTAAATAAATAAATAAGCTGAGAGGCTTCTGTGCATCTCCCATGATAGAGACAGGACTCTATCCTTATTTTTTATGGAATTTTAAATACACATGCATGGACTTGTATGAAAACATACAGCTTTTTAACAATTATGCATAGGTTTCAAATCAAAGCAGACCAACTATCCAAATAAATATCTGTTTGATGGGGGCTTCTACATGCCACCCATTCATAAATTGAAAGTGCTGGAAAGTCCATTGCATTAGAGGAGGAGTTTATCCTTCCAGTGATGTAATATTAGTCTTTATGCTATTGCAGGAGTGCAGAGAGTCCTCTTCCACTGACCATTCATTAACTTCCATTAAGCAGTAAATAATTTAAAAGACTGCAAGCAAGAGTGAATATTAAAGACTGTTCCAATACAAAATATATCTGTGTAATAACCTTCCCGCCAAAAGAAGCATCCACAGGACACTTGCTCCACCAGCAAATAACTGAATTAGTCCATCTTTTATTAAAGGCACTTGCAGTGTCCAACAGACATGAAAAAGCAAACGTTTTGCTGAATAAGATGTCTTCTACAGATGCAATACAGGGGTACCAAAGCAATGAACCCCTGCTGGTGCCCACAGCAGTTTTTCAAATTCCTTAAATATGTATCCTGGTACGGGACTCCTGAGCTAAATGTTGGTCACATATTCTAAGGGACAGCTACACATAAACCTTTTTGGACGTGCAGCGGCATCAGGATCCTGTCATATCCAGTCCATGAGCCCCGATAGGATGAGATCAGTCAAGGAGGAAGAAAGCCAAGGAAAAGGGCACTGAAGCGGCAGCGGCCAATGTTAATGGGTCTACAAGTGGCCATTAAGTGACAACAGCAGAGGATTGTGGGGTTTCCAGGGCGAGAGGTCTCACATATCTGAAACATCTGTTCCTGAAGCAAGAAGAACGCTTGGCTCAGCCCTAATCATTATTCTCGACAAGCGCTCATGAATAACCTCTCATTTGTTAAATGTGAGCAGCCAACCATGGAACTTCTGCAGCCGTCACCAACCGTACGTGGGGCCCATTAACTCAAAACCATATTTTATAATGGAAGCAGCAATGAGCAGAAAAGTTAACTTTCCCATGCCCACAGTAAAGCTGACATATTATCTGGGGATAATGTTCAAATTATGTTCAACATTTCCAACAACATAAAAGAACTCCATGTCAAAGCGCTCCGATGGAGTGGGGAAGGGGGGACCAAACAAACCTCAAAACCTCTTCTGCATTTCTAAGGCACGTATAACATACTAATAAAAATTCCAGTGTTATCCTGCATCTAAACATTGTGCTGATCTATGATTCAAGATTCAATAATGAAACGATGCTTTTTTGCAATGAATCTCTCATTAGGTTTGGTTTTATGTGCTTGGAATGTAAGAGTGGCTAAAATCCACTCATGATGTTCCTACTGTTAAATATGTTTTCCTCTTCAGTAAAAAAGAGAGCGTTGTATAGAAGGTAAGATCAAGTCTTGCTTTTTGTTATTATGGAACATGTAATATAATTCTGCAAGAAGCCACCAGCTAATAATACCAGCCAACCACAACAAAACACTTTAAATTCCATTGATTTTGATGAAAATTAAGCATACACTTAAATCTTTCCTACTGAAATAAACGGAATTTAGCAGTATTCAACTACTGTTTGGTTTTGTTTTGTTTTTAATTTGATTGTATGACCATCCTGAGACTTTTTGTAATAGGATGTAATGGGAATAGGAAAGCTTTAAGTAAATAAATAAATTTATAAATAAGAATGTTTTGACTTATGCAAATTAATGCAAAAATAAGCCTCACTGAATTAACAGAGGACTCCTTCCCTGCCCTGCCTGCATACCCTCTCTAACCATGAAAAGAACCCTGCAGGCTTAAAATGCTAATGCTGCAGAGACAACAGTTCTGGTACATCCCCAGCAAGCTAACCTGCCAAACTGTGTGCAGTAGGCAAGTGGTAATAGGTAAATATTATGCAGACTCACAACTTAACAGCTCCAAAATAATGGTAATAACAACTGTAGGAAGAACATGAAACAAAAAAGATGGCTAAAGATAAAAGCACTTAACGTATTGTACAGGAAAACATGCATTTCCTGCCAGTGGTATTGTGATAAATGCTGAAGTTCAGGAGCTACTGATGACAGTCATATAGTTACACACCCAGATATGTCTCTGTGTGTGCATATCCTGCCTTTTTATTATTTATTTGCAAAAAAGCCGCACTCCATCATAAAGCACAGACATCCTACATAAGCTCCTTAAAAACTCTCCATTAAGTTTGCAGGGCATGACTGCCCTCCTATGCATGGTTACCTGGAAGCATAACCGCAACATGCTGCTGAAGTAGGAGCCCCATCAAAAAGGAAGGCAGGATCTGGTCTCTGCCTCTGAAACTTCCTCTACTCAAGTCTGCCGCAAACAATAGTAAAACCGTGAATGCCTTGTTCTCTCTTTATTCATTTGCCAGAGCTAGGAGGGCTGATGAATGATCCTGACACACTGGCAGGTGGCATCTTCACTCCTGCTTCAGAAAAAAGACAGTTTCTTCGACATTCACCCCCCATTGTGCCATTGCTACCTGCACTAAAAATGTATTGGCAGAACCAGCCCAAGCCCAAGGCATTTTGCTGCCCGGGCTGCAGGACAAAGTAGCACCTCCTGCTGTCCTTGCTAGGATGGTTTTTTAAGAGAAATTTTCACCGGTTCCCAAATTTTCAATTCACATTCAAAAAAGCTGTTTAAAATGCACATTTTGATGCTCTCATCGGGAAGGAGAAAGTGTACACTTTTGAAAAATACGCAGAAATAGTTTTCCCATTTGTAATCGCATTTAGTCTGTCTGAACAATTTGGAAAGCAGATCAAAACCAAAAATGGAAGCAAGCCGAAACAAATTTCATGGTGATTTCTAGATAACTTAGTTGAACTGGAAAGTCACTGGTTCTCCTAAGATTTCTTCACCGCTCCGCAAAGAGCTCTCAAAGCAAGGAGCCCCAGAAACCTGTCTGGCACCAGCCGCCCATTTTACTCTTCCTAGTTGAAGTGGAGATTTCAAAATAAAGCATGGCTTGTTCAGATAATCCACTTAATATGCACTTCCTCTTTTGTCTAGAAAAGAAAAGATCCCTCTCCCCGCCCCACACACAAAAGAATCACATTTTCTCACTGGCTTGGCATGACATCCAATAGCTGTCCTATTTGTCCATTTCTGTTGCCCCGAAAGAGACTTTCTTTTGTGTTATTGGGCTTGCACTAAAACCAAATCTCAACTAGGGAAAGAAAGCAAGGTGGAAAGGGAAAGGGCATATAAGGCAAACAAGGTGCTTATTCATCCCAAGTGGATGTTCTCTCTCTAGGAAGCACACAGAATACATCAACAGGCTCTTAATCCCTGCACCGGTTAGAGCCATCTGCAAATCAGAGACTCTGCTTTTCATGCCTCCCCAGGTATGTTGAGCTGGAAAGCCACTGTTCTCAGCCAGTACAGCCACCGTATCCTGGGACGATGGGAGTTGTAGTCCATATATCTGGAGGGCGGTGGCTGAGGAAGCCTCTGTTAAAGCATGTCCTGACTTAAGATATGAGAGGAGAGTGGGGAAAACAGAACTAACTATCTGAATACACATGGTGGGAAAATGAACAATAATAGATAGCGGCAACAAAGTACAAACTTTTTTTTACCCTCATTGGTTTTGATGGTTCATTTAACCTCCAGTTTCTAGGCTGCAAAAAATGTATGATGGGAAAATAAAAGAAAATCCTCATCTCAGCAGCTTAGCTTTTTCCTTTTCAAGAAAGGTATAAATCTTACAAGCTAACTTTCAAAGGAATGATTGCTATAGGGCTTTTTTCTTTCAACTGTTCGTAACATCTGCAGTCTTATAGCAGCTTGTTCTTCCATGCAGACATCCAGGCGAGTCCTGGAACGCATCCACAGACTCTCCCGTAGGAGCAGAACTGCGCCAGTGTTAGCATGACACGCGTTCCTGGGTCTTGCAAGGCAGGGGAACTGTCTGAACGTTTGCTGGTCGCATTCCTACAAATGGAACAAATTCCTCAATGTAATCGCGAGGCCTGTTAGAGAGACTCACAGGGAAAGTCACACACTGCGCCTGGGAAGGAAACCATAAAGATTTATTTCAGAAGTGATTTTCTAGCAGAGAAGGAAGGGCAGTCTTCCCCTCAAGACTGGTTGGACTGCCAATTCCATCTTCCCCGGCCAAATCATGCACACTGGCTAGGGATGATGGGATTTGTGGTCTGACCAGTCCAGGCTGGGGCATGCGGTCCCAATATTCAAGATGTCTCAGCTGAAGGGCACTGAAGGCCGTTCCCTCCCCCACCATCCCAATCTCCATTGCAGAACTGTCTGAGCTTTTGCTTATCTGAACAAAAGAAACTCTACTGAATATCAAAGGGGCCACTGGGATTCTTATATTAAAACGTCATAAAAATAGCAGAAACAGGGAAGCAGACAATCGGTTACACCACCTAAATGCTTCTCCATTTTAGAAAAAATAAGCTCTGGGCTGGGCTATTCTTTTGCACAGAGAAGAAACAGCAGTAGCATGTTCTGCTCTTTTGCGTGAAACACACAGTGCAAGAAAAAGGCCTGTGCTTCCCAGTGAGGAACCAGGCACAAGGAGTCAGGTATTCTTTTAAATAAGAATGTGTGCGCATTTATTTATCATGACACTTATATTCCCCTTTGATATGCATATGCCCGCCCCCCACTTTGCTCAGGGTGCCATAGGGATTGTAGCTCTCACACAAATAGGAACACATTCTGCCTCTTCACAACAACCTTGTGAGGTAGCACAGGCTGAGTGGTGTCTGGCACATGGTCATACATACATGTGCCTCTTTTAAAATCAAAATCAGTACAAGGCCAGGCACTAGCACTAGTCATAAAATGACTGCACATGCAATGGCCTGGTTTGCACATAGTGAGAGCCCAGAGTATAGATTGGGCATGGGTTGAGTATAGCTCTCACTGAACCATGGATTATTATTGAATCACGGGTTGGCATTACAAGTGAGAGCTGTACTAGAGGTTAGCGGTAGATTGTTATCCACAAATATCCCATGAATGGTTTGATTTTGGGTTATGAACTCTTGGTTGTGGCTAAGAACCAATAATTAAACCAGGGTTCAGGGTTCACACATGTTGACAGCCCGCAATTTAATATAAGATATGATTCACTGACAAGCAGATCAATGAATGTGCACATGGGTTGGAGAATCTGTGCAGTTCCGCAGTTCCCACCATCTTTGTACATTAAATCACTAAATAATATACACTCAAGCCAAGTTTGCATTTTTTTAATGGGGAATCTTAAACAGTCAAGCAGTTTTCATCCTATTTCCCATCTGCAGAGTGGTTTTAGAGAGAGAAACAAATATCAGGGAAGGAGCGTCTATTAAAAAAAACCCCTTGCATCCCAATCAGAACATTTAATTAAGCTAGGTCTGTCCTTTAAATCTGTAATAAATAATTAAGCCAGAAATCGATTCCTTTAAATGGAAGACAAAATCATACTAGGGTCCAAAATGCTGTGCAGAATAACCATTCAGAACATCCAACCCTGGTGAAAAATCATGTATTTCCATTTGCAGGTAAGTGTTATGGACATGCAGTGCCATTATTTGGCAAAGCAGGAATAGCCATAAAAATACCAAGGAAGTTTTCATACATTCTACAAATGATTAAGGAGCAGAATGCAGACTTTTGTTCTCCTGGTTGCAGGGAATTAGGACAAGATGACAGGTATCAAGAGCAGGTTAAGCTTGTTTATCACTGTAATGAAAAGGAAGGCAAAGTGAAACTCTACAGATTGGTGCTCACAGACTTCCTCCTGTTTTGATTTAGTGTAGCAAAGCAGAGCTGCCCCTGACCTTTCTAATCAACAGAAGCACATCTGCCTAGGAAACAAGAGAGTTTGGCTAGAAACATATTTGATTACTTGCTCTGTGAAAATGCAAAACTCATGTCAAGCTTCAAGCATGGCTAATTTTGTCTGCAAAACACGCCACACTGAGAGGCACTTGTGGCCTTCTCTGGCAACAGCTTTCATGCACTGGAGTTCTCATCTGAAGTGGACCAGCCTTCCCTACATTAGACTAAAACGCCCAACCTGCACGATCATCGATGCTTCCTTAGGGAAGACTGAAGTCAATTCTAGTCAACAAAAGTTTATGACAAAACAAATGGATAAACTGGCTGTAAGACACTTCATTATTTTTAGAACAACATGGCCAATCTGTGCAGGTTGTTTGCAGGTTGGTTTGTTGTGATGTGCAAACTTACCCATTGACTCTTCCAGTCTGCAATCACAATTTGGAAACTAAGCCTGTACTGCAGATCTCAAGGCCAAAAGATCTGTCCTCATTTTCAAACTTTTGTTGCTTCCCCAGGTCTTGCAACTTATACCACCTAGCGCAAGTTCTGAAGAACCTGAACATTTGTACATTCTTTAGGAATGTTTGGCTGGTTCTAATGGAGCACTGTGCTGACAGAAAGATGAACAAGTTGATTCTAAATTAAATCAAATCAGAACTTTCCCAGGAAACAAAAACTACAAAAGGAGGCTGTCATATATTGGCTACATCATGAGAAGACAAGACTCATTGGAGGAGACAATAATGCTAGGGAAAGAAGACAGTAGATGAAGAGGCAGACCAAATCTGAGATGAACTGATTCCATAAAGGAAGCCAGAGCTTGAGTTTCCAACAGCTGAGCAGGGATGAAAGGACAGAGCATTTGGTTGGGCATTCTATGATCCATAGAATCATAGAATAGCAGAGTTGGGTGGGACCAAGAAGGCCCTCAGATCCAACCCCCTTCTGTTGCTGGCCACCAATTTACACCATCCCACTCAGATGACTGTCCATTCATAGGGTTCTCTTCAGTCACTGAAGAACCGATGGCACATAAAAATAACAACTGGCTATGGATTTTGGGATTCTTACTCATAGATCAGTGCAACTATCTTTGTGCCCTAACATTTGAATTCTTGTTCAATTTCCAGTTTTGTGTTGTTCAAGAAAGGAGGAAACGGCTTTTTGCCACTTTGCACAAGCCACACAACTTAACACTATTGCAAAACTGATGAGGAAAATACTCTCAGGGCATTAATTTTCCTATTACCAGCACTGGATGTAACATTCTAATGTGGCATATTATGCATGTACATTCCAAGATGTACAGGCCCAGACAACAAATCTCAGAAGTGAAAGCAGGATGGGCTTCCCTGTGTTGGATGTCATATGTATCATTATGCCCACTACATGCATGGCCAGTGACATCAGAGGCAGACATGTCGTGGGAGGCGGGAGGAAAAGGGTGCGCAGGCCAACTCTGCAGCATATTCCAACTCCCCAGAATATACACAGGAAAGCATCATCTGGCTCATTCTTTAAGCAATGAAGAAGCAAATGATACATTTATATGTGTGAAGGAGCTCCGTGTTTCATTCTGAAGTTGTGACATCCACCTAGAGCAGAAGACAACCCTGCTTTTTGTCTATATGGACCTTTAACACTTGATGGTCCATGATGTGAAGTCTTTCAATTCTAACTTTCGTTTTATGCCTTGAATATCCTGCCAAAATGGAAAGTGAAACATGCTCAGGGACTTTCACCATGCAAATGTCCCCCAGATTGTCCTGTGGTTTCAGTTTACTTATAATTCTGTCATTCTTTTGAAATGTAACCCAAAAACTTAATTCATATGCCATTATTAATGGAAGTGTTCATGATGCTTGAAATATGAAAGTTCTACATACCAAAGATGCTTAGAAAAATTCTACAGACTTCAAGGGTTTATTCACACACAGAGAGGGAACAATAAACAACTTTTAAAAATGCAAGAAAATATGTAATTAAATTATTTATTATATTTGTAATTTCTGTAAAATGATGAAACATGTAATTGATTAGGTAATTTATTTTGATCACAGAATATAGGCTTTTCCCTTAATGAATTTCAAAAACTTTAGAGCAACCCAAAGCATAACCTTCTTTTAAAAATATAAATTGGCTCTTCACAACAGAACAACTTGAGGTAATTTCATGAAATGCAACAGCAACAACTTGGATTTTCCTCTCACTGCACACTGCGAGGCAAACCCTAGCCAGTCCCAGCTGTCTGGGGCGTATATAAGATATGTGTTTCAAGCGCTGCTATATTACATTCATATTCCATTTCTTTTGGTGCGTCCTTTAAGAAACCTTAGATATTCACCGGAAAAAATACTGTGAAAAATCCCTTAACAAACCAAGTGCATGAAAAACTGGATGTGTCTTCTTTGTACTTTTTTGCCAAACTCAACCTGTTATACAAACATTTCAGGGCTTTTGTAGCTTAGCTCCCTCCCTAAAATTGTAAACCAGCAAGCAGAGAGACATCCATACCAAACTGCCGCCTCCATGGAATTCTGCCAGACCAACCTCACAAAGATCCCTATATTTCCAGTGGTCCAAGGAAGACAAAAGAATGCTGAGAAACAGGGACTGGGCAAGCCAAAAATTCCCTCTGTAAGCACAAGCAAGGCTTGCAACAAACTGCTGAAGAGGACTGTTACTGCCAGAGTTCCAATCAGCCACCCAGTCTTCGAAGGGTAGCCACATGTTTTTCTTAAACATGTTATTCTTCTACTTTGAAAGTTTCCTTTTTGTGATGGGCTTTTGAAGAACTATAATGCGGTGAGAGCAGAAGCTGAATTGGCACTAAAAAGCATACTGAGATTAGCACCTGGTCACAGTCTCCCCCATTATGGTGAAATGTTTTTGTTTCCAGAAAAAATAGTTATTTTGCCTGTTTTGGTATTATACATGTAAATTAACACATGTAAAAGTTATGCAAACCGGTGTCCGTTTTTGACTTTTATTGGTGATACGTTTCCCCCTTTCGGTGATGTGCAGTGGCCACCCTGCCTTTTCGAGGGTGTTCCTCACCCCACACCACTTTTCCAGGTTTGCACCCTCCAACCATCAGCCAGTGTTCCACTGCCACAGAGTACATACTTGATCTTCACTGGGCTTTGTTTTGTATTTGTGGAAACCCCGAGGCACCCTGTTGCTCTCCTCTTCTGCTCAGATGGTGGCATTTTGCCTCAACACTGCTGGAGTTGAATTCCCCATTATAAAATCAGTTGTTAATTCCTTCCACACAGTTAGCAATCCTTGATGGCGGCTTCTAGCCAAGGCAAGGAAGCAGAGCGTGTACAATACACCTACACCTCAGGTAATACGTTACTTATAATGAGGTTTTCCTCGCTTCACTCACTAGGAGAGGGAGCCAAGCGCTCGTGGGTTCCACTCGGCTCAAACGGATTCCTCCAGGCAGAAGGGCAGAGTTGGCCAGGTGACCTGGCAGTTCAAAGTTTCTCAGCACAGATGCTCAGGCTGAGCATGAAAAGCAGCCTGCCTTAGAGAAGGGGAGCTGGGGCAGGAGGCTGAAGGGGCACACCTTGACCTGCCGAGAGGCAACAGGCAAGACGAGTGGATCAGTGAAGACGTGCCCAGAGCTCCACAAGAAGCAGTGGCCATCCCGAGGGCAGAGTCAGAAACTTTCCAAAAGGGAGGGAAGGAGGGGACACTTCGGTTTGAATTCCATTCTGCACATGGGCGGATGCTTCTCACACTTCTCGAGGAGAACACTAGTCTGATGTATGCTGTTCGCAACCTGTTAAGCCTTCATAAAAGGACTGTGTTTCTAAGGTCTCACCTGAGTCTCTTGGAGTGAGGGAGAGAAGGAGTTGCTCATGACATTGTGAAAAGCTACTGCTAGCCGTACCTTGACCTTTGTGTGGTTGAACAGCAGGCCATTTTCTAGAAGTGTGTCTGTTGAGGGCCGCTGCTCCCAGAAATATGAGCTTAGCCAAAAAAAAAAAAATCACAGGGCCACTTAACTTAGGTCTGACAGATCAGAAAAGAAGACATTCACCTAGAAAAGAACGCAAAGAGGTGGTGTGCAGCCTGTGGCCCACAGGCCTAATCACAGAGGGCCCAGATCCGGCCCACCAAGCCTTCTTGGATTCCCATGTTATCTCAAATCAACAATGCAGGCTGCAAGAGGCCGATGTTACCTTCTCCACCCTGTCCTGGCCCTCTTGCACAGTGTGCTGCCCCTATGAAAACACAAACACGGAGTGAGTAAGAAGGGGCCTCCCGGCCACCTAGTCTGACCCCTGGCTCCAGCTGGCTTTGCAGGCTGTCCATAGCTGGAATTCATCTCGTACGGGAGGGTGGGGGGCACTGCTCTGGTCACCTGCTGCGTCCCTTCCCACATGCTAGAAAAGCAAAATGAGCTAGGCCTGGTGAGAGACAATTGTGTCTCCATCCAAAAATGATCCAGCACCCCTGTCAGAGCAAGTGAAGACATCTTTCCCTTAAATATCTCTAAACATTGCTCATCCGTTCAGGATTCAAACCATTTGCAGGTGGTTAAGCAACACAGATGGATAATAATGTGCTTCACAATCTTTGCATCACCAGGCACAGGCCTATGAATGCACATCATTTAAAAAAAATACCTGGCTTTGTAAGACCCAGTCTAGCAAGCTGGGGAGAAGGTGTGGCTCTGTGATGCATGGGATCCTGGAGCACACCAAGCATTTCAGAAAATCGGTCTATGCTTCACAGACTACAGCAAAGCCTTTGACTACGTGGATTATGAGAAACTATGGATGGTGTTCAAAGAAATGGGGGTGCCTCAGGTCTCACTTGTCCTGATGCGTCACCTACATTGTGGACAAGAAGCTGGTGTTCGGACAGAATACAGAGAAGCAGGGTGGTTTCCTACAGGAAAAGGTGTCAGACTACGATGTATTTTATCTCCTTGTCTACTCAATCTGTGTGCAGAACACATCATAAACATGTTGGATCAGAATCAAAGGAAGGAATGAAGATGGGCAGAAGATAATTCAGTACTTTAAGATATGCAGTTGATACCGTGTGACTGGCAAGAATCAGCAAGGAAGAGAAATGAAAGTGAAAGGACAGAGTGCAAAAGCAGGACTGCGCAGGAATATTTGGAGGAGGAGGACATGACTACAGAAGAATTACAGACTGTTACTGCACAGAAGACATTGCAATGGTGAAATATTTTGCATACCTTGGCTCAGTCATAACTTCGAATGGAGAATGCAGTCAAGAAATAGAAGAAAACTTGAGATGGGAAGGGCAGCGATGAAGAAACTTGAAAAGATTATAAAGTAAGGAAGTTTCACTGGAGATCAAGGCCAAGATCATCCACACTATGGGATTTCCAATCTCTATGTATGAATGTGAAAGCTGAACAGTGAAGGAAGCTGACAGGAAGAATACTGATACGTTTGAAATATGGTGCTTGGTGAATACCCTGGATTGACAAAAAGACAAACAAGAGGGTGCTGGATCAAAAGCAAAAACGGCAACACTGAAGCTGTCCTATTTTGGGCACATCACAAGAAGGCAAGAACAGAGAAGACAATCCTACCAGGGAAAGTCAAAGGCAGAAAAATTAAAGGAAGGCCAAATGTGAGATGAATTGACTCCATGAAGGAAGCCACAGCCTTGAGTTTACAGGAGCTGGCCAGGGCTGTCTGGCACATGGCATTTTGGAAGGCTTTCATTCATTGGGTCCCCCGAAGTCAGAGACCACACCACATAATAACTACAACAACAGCAGCAAATTTGCCCAAAGTGGTCGATACCTAAGACACAAAATTCCACGTTAGTTCCCTTCACCTATATTCCCAGCAATGCAAATTTGGAAATGGATGCCACAAAAACTTGTAATGGTTTTAAAAGGGGATTAGACAAATTCATGGAGAAGATGGCTCTTCCCATTGTTTCTGGTCATGAGTGAAGATCTCAATGCCACTATCTGCATGTGTGTAATTTTCCTCCTGTCCTGACTACGGCCTTCCCACATTCATCCCGTAGCTTCTAAAGCCAGGGCTAAGGAAGCCCTGGGGAACCACTTCTGCAGCCAGCGTTGGCGAGACTGGGCTAGGTGGGCCAATGCTCTTGGTATAAGGCCGCTTGCTCTGTTCTGTTGAGGAGCAGCTCCCACCCTAATAGGAAAGGGATGTGAGACCTCCAGAATAGGCAAATGCCTTCATCCCTTCTTGGTTCCTAATGCTATCAGGTCATCTGGACCAGCTGGCTTCCGTATCCCTAGCAAGCAGCGCTCCAAGCCAAAGGCATTGCCATAGCAGTAAACACATTACTATCCATCAAGGATACTGGTCTAGACCCCAAATAGACATGCAACCCTCTTTTGCACTGAGCATTTCTGTTGGGAAAACCAAATCCTACATAATATACATCCTTCTCACCCCTCTGTTAATCTTAGGGAAACTTGCTTTCACCACACACAATTGCACACACACAATGAAGGCTCTGAAAAGTTTTGGTCTTCCTACTCCTACTTGAGTCTCATCAACGTGCTGCCCCATGTGCCTCCAGACCATGTCCTAAATTAGTTTTGTTCGCGCACCAACCTTGCCTCTCCCAGAGTAGCCTTCCCCAACTTATGGTTTTATTATTTTGTGCACTGCTGAATCTCACTCTTGTGCTCCCCCTCCAAGTGAACCCCTGGCAGCGTAAGACTTAAGCAACCTGCAAGGGTTCTGCCTGCCCTCAGATCTCCACTGCACATTTGCCAAGGGGGACAGAAGTTACCCCAGTGACCTTGGGGAAGGACAATTTCCTGATCCATGACATTTCCAGAATTGCATTTTACATGCATGAAGAAACATTTACTTTAATTCAAGCACTTAGGGTTTTTTTAAAACAATCCCCATATGCCACGGGTAGTACAAATGGCATTTCATGATCATGACTCCTGTGAAATTATCTGCTGCTAGCTCTGTAACACCAGAACCCTGTGAAAATTCCTGCTCATAAATTAAAGGTGCTAATACGGCTTTTAAGTTAAAAATATGATTAGGTGAGCAATCTTGTGTCAGGAAAGAATCTGCACACTTTCCCATATAATAGAGTAGTACTAAAGAAATAAAACACTAGCCCTGAAGGATGTGGCAGGATTGGGTGGCATATATATCTGGAATGACCAACTGGTCACATCTGATTGCTGAGCCCAAATTTTCATGATAGTTTGGGAAAAAAAGTCCCACTGTTAAGACGAAAGAACCCTCTCAAAATGTGAGAGAAAGAAAGTCTTATTTTGCATCTTAATGCCCCGTTCTTTTTTTGCATGATGCATGTAACACACACATATTATGTGTAAATGTACATATCTGTATGCCAAATATGACCATATATGCTTCATATCTATAATGCTCCAGACTGCTTGAAGGTGCCAATAATAGTATAAGGGGAACCCCTCATACAGCAAAGTACACTCTCAGCTGCTGGACCACCGTGCGGAAAACAGAGTAGAACCTGGAAAGAGCATTAGCCTTCTCATCGTTAGCCTTTTTAGAAAGTACAGCCTAGGATTTCTGAACTAGCATGTGCAAGCTAGGAAAGCTGCATATCTGCTTTCTTTCCTAGAAGACAACCAGAACAGAAGCCGAAGAAGAAAATACAAAGAATGCAAACAGATGAAATAGGAGCTACCAGAAACACCATGAACTCTTTGTTGCTTAGCTATAAAACCTATAGATATAAATCGTATTATATTAACTAGTTTATTCAATCTCCTTGTTCTCTCCCATGTCACTAATAAATGGTTCCCAGCTAAAGAACAAACAGGAGTTGGTGCTTGCAGAAAGGCCAAACAGATTTTTCTGGCTCCAGCAGCTCTTTTCAAATAATAACTCAACTCCAAGATAAGCTATCTGTGCTTCCTGAGCAAACAAAATCCAAAAGACTGATTTCACACTGTCTCTCCTGTGATGATCTCTTCTACTCTTTTATAACAAAAAGATTGGAATACCCATCCCGATGAATATCTGGACTGGGGCCACTATGGTAACCTATCTACATTTGGGAAAGAAAACTGAAAGCCAAGGTCTCCTGTCTCCACAGAGTTCCTTAATGTTTCCCATAAAAACTAATTGTTGCAGACTTTACTATTATTAAATTACAACGTGGGTTGCCTTTAGCTTAAAGCAAAACCTGGCCAGAGTCTTGGACAACTTGACAAAGGAGCCCAGGATTTTCATAATGGGAAATGTCAGAAAATAGCTTCTTGATCCAAGTTGGCTGTGGGATGGTCTTAATATGGAAGTAAGGGAGGGGTTGCAGGTTCCTTTCCCAGTAGCTAAAAATGATGCTATCTAGGTCTGTGTCTGTGAAGTGGGACACACTACACTTTCTTTTTTGAAGGGGAAGGGAAATTTGGGAGAGTTTATACACTAAGAGCACTGGCTGCATCCTTCACTTAGAAAGACCTGATGCAGGAAAGTAGAATTGGCTGTTGGAATAATTAATCTATTCATCTATCTATTCTCAACCTGTATATTTGTCTAGGAAATCTATATACATCTCTCTATCTATCTATCTATCTATCTATCTATCTAGGTCACTAATGATCTCCTTCCAAAAAGAAGCAACCCTAGTTCAGCACCAAGTCCATTCTACTTTTTATTAGACAGAAAAATAAGGCGAGCATAACATTGTGGTACAATGACTGTTGACACAGCTGTGCAGAAGGCTAGTCACTCAGAGCATGTAACAGTTTCTTCTAAGCAAGTCTGCTCATGGTTCAAGTCCTCAGGATGCAGGGACACATGTGAGCAAGCGGGATGGTATAACCACTCCACTGCTTTGGAGTGGAGGTAGCGTCATTTTCTTAGGGCAGGTTTCAAACACCAGGCAGAGAGAAGAAAAACGCCACAGGCACGGGCCCTGCTGGCTGAGTATGATAGGAGCTGTAGTCCAACACATCTGGAGGGAACCAGGATGGAGGAAATTGCTCCGCAGGGGAGGCATTAGCTGAGCAAGGGGATGGTGCTCACGACTGCGCGCTTCCGTTCCAATCCTTTCTTGACTGCAGGTAGGACGGAGGACGAGGATCAAGGCACATGCAACTTATCACACGTGTCACTTGACTGGTCCAACGGTTACCTTTGCTGACAGTCTGGAGAGGTTCAGCCAACCTTGAACAGACCGTCCTTAGTGCGCGACTCCCCTGGGGGTTCCATTACTGTACCATAAATAGCCAGGCAAAGCCCACAGAATCAGGCTTCATGCGAGCAAAGTAGATTACATTTCTAATGGTGCTACAACAAAGCATACTACTAAAAAGGTGTTAAAAGACAAGCTGAAGCTGCTCCGAGACCAACATACTTTAGAGGCTCAGCATCTGCTCCAGGAATGTAAGTTTGGGCTGTAAATGTAGAACAATTTGTCCTTCCTGTTTCAAAAAGAATTCTGAAATAGCCAGAGAGCATTAGCTGTTTGTACAATCAGGCACTGGTGGATTCTTTCTGCAGATATACATATACAATTTTAAAGAAAACACAGCTGCAGCTTTGGAAAACTGCATGGCAAGCAAAGATACTTTACAGGTCCTAAGCAATCAGCAGTCATTTTCCTAACCAAATTATCTTGATCGAGTCCCCTTCTTTTTCCATAGCGTTTCATCTTGACAGCTTTTCAATACGATTATCCCAAGCACAAACGAATCCTTTCAGCCATCAGTTTCAAAAGTCAGGCACTAAAAAACTATTATGAAGTGACGAGTGGAACATGCACTGAAATGTTGCAGTGGGGAAAGTGCCTCTTCCAGCTGGTCAGCCCTGCCCTGATCCATTAGGCTCCATTCCATTTCCTCTCCCACATGGTCTCCTTTCTCTCCCCCCCCCCACCCGCCCCGCAACGGCCAGCATGCTTCATCCCCACTGGGCTGATCTGCACCCTACCCTTGTTGGATTTTTTTCGTAAATGTACTTCTGCAAACCTTGGGGTTTCCTTTGACCCGAAGAAATCTTCCTCTTGTCCATGGATGGTGCTGTTTTGGCTACAGTGGCACTCACCTTCAAGCATCAGAAACAGAGTGAACAAGAGGGTCTCAGCATTTATTTATTTATTTTCTGATTTATATCCTGCCTTTTTCCTACAAAGGGCTCAAGGCAGCTTACATCATTCTCCTCCTCCATCTTATCCCCACAACAATCACCCTGTGAGGTAGGCTGGGCTGAGAGTCTGTGACTGGCCCAAGTCACCCAGTTGGCTCCATGGCTGAGCGGGGACTAGAACGCAGGTCGTCTGAGTCCCAGTCCCAGGCTCTGAACCACTGCACCACACTGGCTCTCAAAAGCATCACAATGCTTCCATATGGAGTGCTTCTCTTAGGGTTCCGGCTACTCCATTCCATTTCCCCTCCTTCCTGCCCCCGCTGATGTTCCCAAAGAGCCAATCACCATTCCATGCCCACTGCGCATGGCTGTCTGGGAGAGGGGCAGGGAGTAATCACCTTAGTACCCAAACCCAACTACGTTAAAAATTGGAATTTTCCATTGATTTCTATGGCAGCTCTCACATATGTTCCTGAGAACACTTAAAAACAGCTTTTTGGTGGGAAGCAAGAAATCTCTTACCCAGACAAAGAGGTGACTTTCTCTACCATTTCAGCTTGCATAGATCTCCTCCTCCGTCCTCCTTTTCCAGCCACTCCATTCCATTCCTGCTACCGCCTTGATTCTACTCATGTCTTCTCAGAAGCCAGTCGCCATTCCGCAGCCACTGAGCATGCTCAGTTCTCCCCAGGAGGTTTTGGAGAGTTCCCCCTGTTCTTTAGGGTTATTTCTCCTCCCCCCGTGTATATGTGGTGCAGTTGTGGCTGCATAAGCGCATGCACAGGAAGACTTGAGCACAGTAGTCGCATACAGATGACTACCGCAGAACTGAAGCCACATCGAGGACAGACTGGTTTGCAAAAGATTTGTTTCACCGCCAACTATATCATTTAAGCTGAAAGTATGAAGGTGATTGCTGCGAAAAGCAAAACCAAAGATGCCCACTAGTTTTGAGGCAAGGTGCAAGCATCCGCTCCACTTGGAGTTCAGGACAGGAAAAAGGACACTTTGTCATCCTCACAGTGAACTGCAGGGCTCACCCACCCTTCCAGCTGCAGACTTTTGAAACTGCCATGAATCCTCTAATTCAGCTACAGGGTATAGGCCATAAAGTTTATTGCCACAAATGGCTGACTTCTCAAGAGCGCTACAGCACAGTCTCGCCTGTTTTTCTCCGAGGTACGGAGGAACTCATCACTGACTCTCAGTGCTTACAACTGTCCCGCTCACTACAACGGCTCGGCGTGTCTGCAAGCGCACCCCATTAATGAACACGGCACGAGCCCTTTCAACACATCCTCTCCCTGCGGGAGGCCAGCTGATTGCCTGACCCCAGCTCACATCACTCCCCTCCTGGCAGAAAGCATTCTGAAGAAGGGGAAGTGTGTGGCAGCGCAGCGAGGAGAGGGAAGTTAACAGTATCATTTCAGCCTATTTAAAAAGGATGCACACTCAGCTCTGTTCAGAAGCAAGAGGAATCAGCAAGCCAGCGCAGGGTTCTCTTTGTCTGTCCCTGTTAAAACATACCCTGCCCCTGTTCCAGGCAGCTAACAGGCTTTGCAGAGAAGTTAACTCGGGGCTAAAATGCACACAGCACTTGGAATTATGTCAGGTTTTTAAAAATGTAAAGGCAGGCATAGTAAGGGGCAATTTTCAGTGGGAAAAAGAGGGAGCTGAACAGACGGTGAGGGCTGTCCCTAAAGCAAAAGGAATGTTTTCACCAAAATCAATGTCCAGGCCTGAAATGCAAACATCTCCTCTCCACCTGCTGTTGTCTCAATAAAAATGGATGCATGTGACATGTTTCTTTGACTTTTTTTTAAAACCCTGATAAGTTTTGCATCTAGTTTTCTCATCAGTGGTGTAATGGAACCAAGGCTCCCAGAAATGTAGCTCTGGCGCCCTTTTCATTGGCAGGGACAACTGTGTCATCATCAACCCTACACACACACCCCTCAGTTTCATTGCCCAATGCATTTTCCCCACAATGTATTACTCCCTGCTGTAATATAATGTGTTTTGTGGTGGATTGGTCTTGCATAGGGAACTAATACCCAACAGCTTCTTAACAGACCTGTTCCTCATCACGATTCCTGACTGTTGGTGCATTAGAGGCTTCATTAGGTACAATGGAACCAACTACCAAGGGAGTTGTGGACCCTCCCAAGATGCAACTGGGCAGCCATCTGAGAGGGATGTTTAACTTGGACCCCTGCACCGAGCAGGGGGTTGGACCCGATGGCCTTCCGGCCAATTCCAACTCTACTATTCTATGAGTCTATGATTCTGTGAAGTTGAAAGCTGCTAGAGCTGGTTCGTTGATGCAGCTCAACCCAGCTGCATGAATTTTTGGGTTCTCCTTGGGGGCATGACTTTGAGAGCTGTCTTGATGAGGGCCTGCACTTAAGTTATCCATGCGCTGGTAACCTCTCGCCTGGATTACTGTAATGCGCTCCATGTGGGGCTGCCTTTGAACACAGTCCAGGCACTTCAACCCATTCAAAACAGAGCAGCACAGCTATTAACAAGGACCGGCCCTCGAGAACATATCACGGCCCTCCGCCAACTGCACTGGCTGCCAGTTACCGCCCAGGCCGAATTCAAAGTGCTTATGCTAATATATAAAGCCTTAAAGGGCTTGGGACAGGGATAGCTAAAGGAATGTCTGTCACCATATAGCCCTAGCAGGCCACTCTGATCATCAGCTGAGGCCCTCCTTCATGAACTCCCCCCAAATGAAGTGAGGGGAAACTCAAGAGGAAAAGGGCCTTCTCTGTCATTGCACCTCACCTTTGGAATTCTCTTCCAAAAGATGTGCAACTGGCACCCACATTATTTTATTTAGTATTTGTTTTTAGGACTGTGTTTGATTTGGTTTTCCACTGCTTGTTTTATTGTTGCTTATATTATTGGATATCCTCCTGTTTGCACTCTATATTTGCACTTTACATTTGTTTTACATAATCATGGTTTTAGTGGTTATTGTTTGATCTATTATTTTTATGTGAGCTGTGATGCTATGTTTGCGGTGTGAGCCTCCCAGAGAGCCCTTGGGCAATGGGGCATCATAGAAATGCAATAAATAAATAAATAAAATTTGTCACTACAGCACAGCTTACCAAACACACCAGGTATGAACCAGCCAAAGACAGAAACCTTAGATCATGTGGACTCCAATGGGAGACTTAAATATGCCTAACTTTCTCGTATCAAACTTGTTGGGATTTTAAAATCCCTAATTCCTGTTGTGTTGGGCCATTCCTGTGGGGTTTAGCATCAGACACACTATGCTTAGTTGCATGAATGAAATTATTATCTTGACTCTATCGAATATTATGATGGGTCCCCAAGCTGAACTACTTCCTCTGATGACAAAGGGAAAAATATTTTCTAGACAGATCAAAGTCCAAGCTACACTTTATGCTGACATCCATCCATCCATCCATCCATTTCTATTGCCACCCCACATAAATCTCCCAATGTTTGTGTTTTTACATGCAGCCCCCAAGCTGGGGAGTGGAGAGAAACCATTTACCAGGTTTCTTCATTCCACTGGGCTTGTGCTAGGTGGACAAATCCCATAAAAAGATCTCGTCCTAGGCTATCTCACATAATAAGTCTGGCCCTAAAACAAAACTCTTTAAATCAGAGTTCAAGTTCAGAACTCCTGAGTTCTACACCAGGTAGCTGGGCTGGGCAAGATGACACATAGGCAGACCAATACATATCACAGCTGTTACAAAGCTGGAAAAAATACACAAAACCCAGGCAGAAAAGATCTGACATGTTCTTCAAGTCCTCCGGCTGTACTAGTGCCAGGCTGCATCATGTTGCTAGTCAGGCCAGGGAGATGACCCAGCCTAGTCTGATGTCTTCTGACTGGCAGCAACTCTCCAAGGCCTCTTCTTTCCGCCCACATAGCTCAGATCTTTCCAGTGGAGATGCCAGGAATTAAACTAGGAAACCCTTTTATTCTGGGCATGTGCCGGACCACTGAGCTGCCGTTCCCAGGGGGGCCCCAGGGCTTAGCCGAACCCCAAGCTCAGCGTATTACCAGGAGCACACAGACTATGGGTCCTTCAGCACTGAGCGATCACACACAGTCAAGCCCTTCAGACACCAAAAGGACAGAACTTCCAAATAATTGCCTACATTGGTGCATATACTGGAAAGAGAAGCGCCAAATCCTTCGTTCCTCTCTCTTAATTAACGGTGAGGAATCGATTATTGTGATAGATGTGTTTTATGCTACATTCTTCCTCTTTTTTCCCCTTCTGGAGCTCCCCCTCCGGGTTTGCTTTTCTCTATTATTCTTAGATTTGCAAATTTAGAAAACAGAAACCCGCTCCGGTGAGCGCGGCACCTCCTCTCCAAGACGAAGACCGCGGAGGAGAAACGACAGCAGGCAGAGGGGAGGCAGGCGCGCCGGGCGCGGGGCAGCTTTCGCGAGCGCAACGAGCGCGCCCGGCACCATCGCGCAAGCCGGGGCGCCTTCCCCGCGCGGCCCGGCCCCCTCCGCGCCCGCTGCGCCGATCCCCAGCGGCGGGCGCCCCGTCCCCGCCGCCGCGCAGCCGCCCTCGCGCGTCCTCACCCGTGTAGTTATTCCGGCCACGGCCGGCGTCCTCCCGGATCACCACCGTCCTTGAGACGTCGAGGATGGAGGCGGTCGCCGTCTGCATGGCTCCCGCGCCGTCTCTCTCCGGCTGCTCGCGCGCGACCCTTGCAGCGCCCGGCCCGGAGGCGGCGCGGACGGCTGGCGCTGCCGGGCGAGCTCAGCGGCCGCTCCTCGCGAGCCGGGGGAGGAAGAAAGGGCGGGAGGCGCCCCTCCTCCTCCTCCTCCTCCTCGCCGCCGCCGCCTGCGATCTCCGGCGGCTGAGCGACCCAGGCGCGCCAGCGAGCGTCCCCCCGCATGCAGGGATCCTCGCGCGTTGCCGCCGCCGCCGCCGCCCTCTGCCCGGGGAGGACTCGCGCGAAGAGGTCCCGGCCCCGATGCCGCCCGGCCGGCCCTCCGCGCGCGGGCTCGCCCTCGCCGCACTCTTACTTCCCGCTCTTCGGTGGGCGCGCGCTTCCCCGCCGCCTCCGCTTCCCCGGCGCCTCGAGCAGCGAGCGAGCAGTGGCTGGCGGGCGGGGGGGGGGGGGGCGGCGCTGAGCACCTGGAGACCCCGCCCTCCGCCCCCACCTCGGCGGCTGGAAGAGCAGCCGGGAGGCGCGGCGCGTCGGGCTCCTAGTTCAGCCGCGCCCCCAGCCGAGCGCGGGGGCTCCGTGGGGAGGATCGGCGCTTCCCACCCGCGAGAGGCGCGCGCGAGCCCGCCGGGCCGAGGGGGCTCCCTGACCCGTCCGCGTTCGCCTCGGCGCTGCTTTGGCGTGTCCTGGCGGGGCTCGGTGACTGAACGAGCGGCGCACCTTTCCGATCCGTTCGTGGACGAATGCTTCCTGAGCAGGCACGCAAGCCCCCCTTGACGCGCGGATCCGACCCGCGAGCGCCTCTTTTGCTCGCCGGGCTGACTCGGGAGCTTCTCCGAGTCGGACCCGGTGGAAAACGGACTTGTACGCGGTGCAGTGGAGCAGGACTCTGCAGCCTTCCAGTGCAACAGGACTGCTGTGTCGGGAGGGTGGTCGGTGAATTTTGGATTCGGTCCAAAGGCACTGCTCGGTCTAGAGTCTAAAATTACCTAACTGCACACAAGGGTTGTTGGGTACTGCATACGTGGAGCTGGCTGGAGCTGCGGGTCAGACTAGATGGCCGGGGAAACCCTTCTGACTTGCTCTGTTTCTGTGCTTCTAAACTGCAAGAAAGGCATAATAGTGAGGGCAAAATGAAGGGCCATTCCACACATTAGGCCTGGTGACACTGAATGGGAATACACTGGCAATCAGATGTCCCGAAGGCATTAGTTGGATCCAGAGATAGTCCCATTGAAAGCAGTGCAACATTCATGAATAACTTTAATCCCACTGACTGCAATAGATCTACCCTAACTGTGATTAAATCTGGATCTAGTCCTATGCCTGTATGTTTGCAAATATGATTTATACTTTGTCTGAATTTATTTGCATATATACATGATATTTCAGTAAAAACATCTTTGATGCGCATCAGAAAATTTAAGTGTCCTGAGATCTGTGGATTTGCAGCTCTTCACATCTCATAAAATTCCCCTATTACCTTGGTACAGGAAAAATGTATATATCAAGTCACTCTCAATGGCAAAGAAAGCAACAAAAAGGAAAGCAAGAACCAACCTGGAGGAAAATATGCGGTAACAAAGGTGGTGAACCATAGCCTGACTTTCCCTTGACCTTAACACTTGACATAAACCTACATCAGGTTGTATCCAATGCTATTTAGAATGCTTTGCTTGAAATTAATGAGACATTGATTGCATTCATTTCAGTGGGTCAAGTCTAACCAGGGCTAACATTGGCCACAACCTATAATGCGTACCTTTTATTCCAGAAATTCACACCATTGCTCTGTACATGCTCGCAGTATCATAGAATAGTAGAGTTGGAAGGGGCCGGAAGGCCATCAGGTCCAACACCCTCCTCTTGCAGGATTCCCTGATAAACTTCACTCTCATATGGCCATCCAGCTGCCTCTTGCATGTTCCAAAGTAACACAATTGTGGCACCTTGAAGAAAAGCAAAATGCAGCATGGCATAAGCAGTTGTGGACTGGAGTCCACTTGATCAGATGCCTGAAGGGTTGTGCTGCATTATATTTCCTCAAGCTCAGCACACTTTGGCTCCAGCATGAGCAGGTCATCTGCTCACTTCTGCATGGCACAGATTGCATCATTTATACAATGAAAAATCACTGGTGCAAGATACTGTTCTGTCCATATGCAAAATCGTCACATAAAGCAAATCTCACATTCTTCCTTATCTGGAATGAGTTTGGATGAAGGAACAGCCTTAATGCCATCTTTCCGATTAGTGCGAGGCCACGGTTGCATCCAGGGAGAAGCACGGTGGGCATGCATGGCGGGTGCTGCCTTTGTGGCAGGATCCTCCTGTCCCCACCCCTTCCCCTGCCTGTGTGCAAGTGGGCAGCACGGGAAGGCAGTGCAGGAAAAGTGTGCACCTCACACGCCTAGTCCTTCCTTCCATCTTGATACAAGCTCCTCAGGCTGTGGAACCTAACTCAAGTCCACCACAAGAAATGGCTGGAGGAACAGAGGGCCCCATGGAGCTCCTTTCTCCATGGGGTGCTGCCTGGTTTCTGCCTTTGCTGCCTTTCTCCATGGGGTGCTGCCCAGCATTTAGACTGCGGCGGCAGTAGCCAAACTCAGTTAAGCCGATGCAGATCTGCCACACAGAGGCACTGGATCATGTTCTAAGTTTCCAATTATTATTATTATTGGGGGGGGGGTGAACCTTTTAATTGTAAAAATGCATACCATCTAAGTAGAAATCCCTCTCTTTAGCAATCTACAGTCTTACCTGAAGAAATAAAATCAGTTCATGACAAATCAGAATAAGTTTGAGTTATTGCATGAAATAAAGCTGAGCTAACCCTTGTTTCAGTACTCTCGTATCGTTTTCCATTGCAAACAAGACTTTTGCCCCATTCAATAAATTGGTAACTGAAATACAAGAAAGGCATCTTTCAGACACAGATCCTTCACCAAACTGAATTGTTCCTCTGTATGAAAAACTGTCAATGAATTGTGCTCTTTGGCTTCAGGGAGAGCTCAGAAAAGTGTTGGTCAAGCTGCAATCCCAAGCATTGCTGTCAGTGGGACTTATTTCTAGAAATTGCACAGGACCAGGCCAAACCCTGCATTTATTTCTAGAGAAGCATTATATACATGGCGGCTACACAGGAGTGGCTTTGATTGTAGTCAGCACTGGAGGGTTAAAAGGGGTGAGTGAACTCTTAATGAATTTGTCACTATTAATCCCTGGTCTTGGAAACGATAACATAATCCTCTCCTAGTGGTTTTCACCACCACCTGACCAGCTGACTGGCAAGCTACAGAAAACTAAGCTGATCTGGGATGGGCTGTGTCTGGGCAGGACCATCTGCTTGTATTACTGTATCCTGATGGACAGGAGGCACAAGGCAATCCTGAAATGAATGTGTACTCCTGCGACGCATTCCTGCCAGACAGCAAAAACGAGGCAAAGAAAAGTGTGGGGAGCAATACACGTGGAAAGGAGGACCAGCACATCCAGCCTGAAACACAAAAGCAGTGGGGCAGATCCAGGACCCGCCTTCTGGAAGACTCGGGGACAAATGGAAGAGCTTTGCTTGCTCGCGGAAGATTCTGGGGATCTTCCATAATAGATCAGCCCACATGGTGGGCTCTCCTTATTCTCTGTGTGCCAGGAAGTGTTGCCATGGCACTGGGAGGACCGGGATGTCCACTTTCTGCAGCATTGTTCATCCAGCTTAAATCTGGTCCCACCATTCAGCATGAGCGTGCATCAGGATTTCTGAACAAGACTGTTACTCTGCTTTCAGTCTCGTTGAAGAATGAAGATCCCAGCACTGCATGAAGAGCATTTCCTTTCCTGCGTTTCCATGATATACCTCTAGGTGGCACCAAAGAATAAAAGAATAGCACAAATGCACTAGAGGAAACAGTACTTTCTTTTACTTTCACAATTAAATGCCTCATTTTCCTTTCTCTAAAACAACTCACCAGATGTGCTGGCTAGAAACAGAAGCTAAACTGGAGGGTTACAACATAGCTAAAGAATCTATAAATGACTATTAATATGGAATGACAATAAATGCCACATGTAGAAAAGTCACCTCTGTATGTACATGCACATCTAAGAGTATTTTATCTTGGATCTATTAGGGCTGTGAACTGAATGGGTTTGCATTTGAATTAAGGAAAAATAAGGGTGCATAAATGAATCTTACTAGATATGGTCTATTGAGCCTTTCACCACCTTATAGTTAGCAAGTCTTGAGGCTGTGATGGCATGAATGGCCATTGTTGGATCCATAGGAAGATGCCTCATACCAAATCAGACCTTTGAAGATCCATCTAGCCCAGCCTTGTTCAATGGAAGCTGCTTTAGGGTGTCAGGAAGAGATCTGCTCCACAAGTGCCTGGAGATGCTGGAGACTGAACTTCAGCACACACACCTGAAGGAAAAGACTGCAGCCTTCTTCTCAGGATGGTGTTGCTATAAAGTTCTATTAGCCATTGGACCCACCCATGGGACTGATGCAGCAGTGACTTTACAAGTTCCACATCAGTCACCCCTGCCCCAAATAAAATCTAGGGGAAAGTAATTTATTTATGTATATTATTGAATCCAGCTTTTTAAAAAAATTAGCTTCTATACCACCTGACAGCTGAAGCTCTCTGGACAGTTTATTCCACCAGTAGGAGCATCTCCAGAATGGGCTGCCACTGAGACAGCTCCTGCCAGAGGAATCTGATCTGCCAACAGTATTCTGGAGGGGCCCCCAACTCTCTGAAGCAGATTTACCTGTGAGATTATGGGGTAATGCCAATATAATTAAAGACTAGAGTGGTTGTACAATACTTACCTGAAAGCAAGCCCCAAATAACTCCACTCAGTAACCCAAATGACTTACTTCTGTATAGAAGTGCCTAGGATTGCACTGTTTGCCATCTTGCTCACGTTCTGAATTTCTTCTACACACGCTTTGGACTTACAGCGTTACAATTCTGCACCATTTCAAAGAGCTGTGTTGTCATTTTCCCTACCAAAGAACAGTGGCATTTTAAATATCAAGCATTCTTGGAGGATCACTGTCATTTTATCAGCTGCTGTCAGCATATAAAAGTGCCTGCCTTTCTTTTCTTCTTAAAACAATATGAGACTATGCTGGCCAGATGATCAAAGGTTTGCTTTTCCACATGTAACTCCAAAGATATGGGAAATGGACAGTTTTGCTTCTTCACACACAGTGATTCTCAGCTGGACTCTGTTGCTTTTATGCTTGTGTTGAGAAATAAGATTGGCTTAACCAATACCAGCAATATCATAGTTGCTACACCATCTATCCTTACCTGAGAACAAGGCCCATTGCCTCAATGGAACTTGTTTTGGAATAGACATGGGTAGGATATCAATGCTCTTACACTTATTTTAAGGTTTGTCTTATTTTCTGTTCCATATTCCAGCATGGCTATTTTGGAGTAGCGTGCAAGAGAAGATAAAAACAGTTAAGAATTTTAAAAAGTGAAAAGCAGATAAAATCAGGGCTGGTTGGTTTGGCAAGGCTTCCCGAAATAAAAGTGCTTTCAGGAGGCACCAAAACTGTTTGCCACCTTGTTCTGGATTTCTGCTATTCACAAGTTTAACTTAAAGTGATGAAATTCTGCAGTGATACAATACAGTGCACTTATCTGTTCATTTTGGAACCTTATCAAGGATGACAAGGAAACATTCAGCTACAGTAATTCTCCTTTCTGTCACTGCATCAGTAGCTCCCTTCCTGGTTTCCTAGAGGTGGTTCTTTGGCATTCAGTTTTTACCTTTCTTATCTCCTCTTGACTGGTAAAATGTTTACCCTAAATTCTGCCATTCTCTCTAGATTTCCACAGTGGGAGAGCTATCTTGGGTCTTTAAAGAACTCCCACAGTACAGTGGTGCCTTGTACTTCAAACTTAATTCATTTCAGGATGTCGTTTGAACTCTGAATCATTTGAAGTCCAAAGCAATGTTTCCCATTAGAAATAACAGAAAGTGAGTTAATCCATTCCCAGACCCTAAACAATACCCATTTCAATAAACTTAAATAGCAAGTAGGCATAATTATAGGCAAAAATAGCATGATTTCATGCCAAAATTATTTTAAAAAGCTTGAAAACAATTGAAAAGCTTGAAAATGATAAAAAGCATATACCAAAAAGGTGCTGAAAATGACTGAAAACTTGAGCACACAACCCATGACCGCAGCAACCACATTTATTGTACTGCTTGTGCAGTTCAAACATAGACGCATCGTTCAAACTTCAGAACTATTTTAGCTCAATTTTAGTGTTCAAATTCTGGAAAGTTTGAACTTCCAAATCATTCAAAGCACAAGGCACCGCTGTATGGAAAAGAACCTGAAGCACAAAACTAGATGAGCCGCTCACCATTTGAGTCTGCGTGCTGTCCTCTTTTGCCTCTGATGGGAAATGGACTACTAGGACATGAAGAGGCTGAGAGGAAGCTGAGATTGTGCAAGGGTCAAAGAGGACAATATGGCGCTAGAGCAGGGATAAGCTCCCGTTCCAGGCCATGGGCACCACTGGCACTTGGAGCAGCTGTCCTACGGGCCACTGCAAAATGGCTGCCTTGCGGGATGTGGCCTAGCACAACGTCAGCCCCATGAGTACAAGGCATGGGGGGGCTCGAGCCCTCACATGCTCAGTCACTCTTTGAACCCAGTTTTCAGCTCCAACAGAAAGTTATTTCACAGCAATTCCAAATGCTGTTAAGAAAACGTATATTGGAAATATGTGGCGGAATGGAGCACCTTTGGGGGTGGCAAGGAGGGGCTGGAGGAACCAGTGGTCTGACTCCATAGACAAAAGTAGAGAATGACGGCAAAGGTTCTTTCATAGTCTGGGCACATCTTCTGACGGGGAAATTCCCAGTAAATGAGAGCTTCCCTGAAATTCTCCTTGCAGTCCTTCCATCTTGTGTCTGTATCACATTGTGACTGTTTCTGGTTTGTCTAGTGTGCCAGAATAATCATGTGTATTTTGATGCACAGTTATTCCAAATGTACCCATCAAATTGTAGCTTTTTAAACATGTATTTTAATCTGTTAATTAAAGTGTTTTAAACAGTTTTTTTCCAAATTAAGTATTTTATTTCCAAGTGTGTTCATTTCCAAGACATTTTTCCTTGGTCCGCATATTGCATGACCAACTTGGAAATGTATGAACTTTGATCATAGATTGTACTTGAGGCTTTGATTGACTTTGGAAGGTGTGAACTAGCTAAATTCTGGAAGAAAATATACGAAGTTTTCTTACATCCTTATCAAGCAAATAGTTGAAGTTGCTTTCCTTTTATTCCTCCCCTACTCCAGCCAGAAGAATGGAGCAGGCTGCATGCAAGCAGAAAAACAGTAGAAGTGTTTTGGGAAACTGACAGAGTCAGAGGGAGGAGGGAGAGAGAGAAAGGGAGAGACAGACAAAGAGACAGCGAGATGAGTTGGGGCTCTGGAAGGCACAGAGGCATTTGAGGTGTTGACTGCCCTCTCTGTACATCTGATGTATGGCAGAAGAATTTGTTAGACTGTTCAAACCAACCTCCAACCTGGTGCCATTCAGATATGTTGGATTGCAAATCCCATGATCCACTGCTAGCATGGCCATTTGCAGTGCAATAGAGTTATCCCAGGTTGTACAAGGTTAATTAAACTCTGTGCTCCATCTGTATGTTTGTAAATAAATACAAATATTGTCAAACATATTTATTTGGCAGTGATATTTCCAAGGAGACCAAACCTTGGTAAGTGCCAGAACCCTCAGGGCATTGATCTTGATAGACTGATGGTCTGACCAAGTCTAAAACAGCTTCCTATAACCACCCCAAGCAAACCAAAGACCCTGTTGTGCATCTGCTTGAGCTGGGAGACTGTTTTTATCAATTTATCATCTATCTATAATTTGTCATTCATTTGACACTTCTAATACTATAGCACTGAACAGCTGGTTATTTTATGCACTCTTGGTACACTACCTTCTCTTTTGGCACCATGGTGCAATGAAGGATCCCTGCCCTTTTACTAGGTGAAAAAGTCATCTGCCCAGGTCCATTAAGTTTGTCCCTTGATTTTCCCCAGTGTTGAATTTAGCCCACTTCATTCCTAAGATGGAGGAGCGCCCCCCTCTAGAAATGAATGTGTGACTGTCGCTGCACATGATTTCCTATCACTTGCGTGCAAATGATTCTCTCCTGGTAATGCAGAAAAGGAATTAATCGGTGCTCTGTGTGTAGAAAAGATGGATGCTCAGAACTCTGACCCGTTGCTACTCCAGCCCATGAATAAGCCAGGGCCCTCTGGGGTCCTCTATCTGTGCGGATCCATCACGCAAGAGGTTGTGTCAAGGATGCTTGGGGGTCATAGCCCATTGCACAGCTATCACACTGTACACACCGCATGGGCAGTGAGGGGGGTAGGAAGACGGCAGCAATGGCCTCGCAGCTGATTTGATGAGCAAGCTAATTTCACCCAGCTTTCCATTCTTTTATTCATTACTGTAACTAAGTGTATTATTACTTCCTGTGTGATTTTTTCAGTAGACTTTCTTTTTAATACTAAGAGACAATAACTTAGGCTTCGGCGAATGGGGCGGCATAAAAATGTCTTAATAAATAAAATAAATAAATAAACTTGAAGTATCCTAATTATCATCATAAAAAGTCTTAGATTCCACTTACCCAGAAGTAAGTTTCATGGAAGTCACTGTAGCTTGTCTCTGATTATATTGGTGATTCATGTGCAGGACTCCGGGTGAGAACAGTCTCTGTGTTGCACTGTGACTGGACCTCCAGGAGAACTGAGCAAATGTCACCATGTAGACACATGAAAAGTGGCTCTGAAAACCTTCGCACTAAAGGAACATTCCCTTTTTAACCTTCACTCGAAATAAATGTTTTGTCCTATGAGGTAGGTACATCTGTTTGATCCAAGCCTAAAAATACCACACTGTTTCCTGACATCAGTTTGCTCTGCAAAAATAAAATCAAAATCAATAACTGACATTTCTGTGATTGATTTGTACATCACATCCTCTAGACTTGAAATCACATTCTCTAGCATAGAACTATTTTGTGGACACAGAATTCGTTTCCTGGTATGCTTGAGAATGACAACCCTCAAAGTGGGCAGGCCCATACACAGCCGAGGCAGCAGCCTTGCACCCGAGGCGGAAAACGCAGCGTGCGCAGTGCCTTCTGTAACCCCAGGGCACCAGTCCCTCTGCCCTAATGTCCCTCATGCGGTGCTAGCCCAAGACATGTTTGCTGCCTGAAGCAGAGCCCAAATGTATCCCCTGCTCTTCGCCTGCGAGGGCCATCATCCTCTTCCTCATCCACATCTAGATGGCTTTCTCAAAACAGATTCAAAGCATCCTCCACCAAAATTAAAGTGTACCAAATTTAAAACAAGTGAAAGGAATCATCCACTAAAATATCACTAATCCTCATAAAACAGCCAAACACCGTAGTTAAGGCTACGATGAACAATTTGACAGATCCATTAAAGAGCCCACCAAATACCACTGAATGCCCAGGAGTAGAGGAAAGTCTTCGGTGGACCCAGAGGACCATGTTGGCACCAAGCGCTAGGAGAGCATCCCACCATCAGGGCTCCCTCTTGAGGGAAGTAACTCAGGGACTGAGACACAGAGGGGCAAACAACCAGGCCATGAAGCCCGTCTGAAGGAGCGAGGAGGGGAGAAAAAGAGAACTGGCTTGAAAGAAATCTGCTGCTTCCTATCTCATCCTCCCAGTAGTTTTGAGACAGGGACTCATAGGGCAGAGGGGAGTGAGAGAGGGGTGAACTAGTAAACTTGTAGCTATAAGCACACAGGTGTACTAGGTTGATGAATATTAACTCACACACATTGAATAGACAGTGGGCTAATTATAATGCACATGTGATGTAGTATGTAGAGGTATGTAGTGGGATGAGATGGGAAATATGAAGTGGGCGGGTGGAAAGACTGTAACCTCCTAGTACCTTACCCAATGAGGGAAAGCGGGAGGACTGTGGCAGACGGGTTGAGGGGTAAACGGAGCTGTTTTGCGTGTTTGTACTTTGGAGAGGTTCCGATAGAGCAGGCTCTCCCCGTCCATTGTGATAAACGAAGGAATCGCCTCACTCTGTTGGTAGTCTTGGTTATTTAACTTGAGGAGAAGTATTTTCACAGCTTTTTGCATAACACTCTGAATAGCCCACACTGAAAACAGCTTGCTGCATCAGAAGCCAATTCCTCTATCGCCAGCACCAACCATTCTGCCTGAGACAAACAGCTGCGCTCTGGCTGGCCTGGTCACGCCAGCCAAAGCACCCTGCCCACGTGGCCACACACGGGACCTGCGGTTGTGCTACAGCGCAGCTGGGCCACTGCCTCCCCGGGAAGCCCTTCTACTCATCCCTAACCCCCAGTGCCCCTTTTCTCCAGGACCTGCTGCTCTTTTCACATGCCCCTTCCTAGGGAAAGGGATCCAGGGCTATCCTAAAAAATCACAGGCTCCTCTCTGCATTCTGCTCACCACGCACAAACATTGCAGGATTGCTCCCAATACCACAGGAGGCTCTTGGATGAGTCACTGTCACAGTTTCTTTGTTTTTCCTGTTAGTAAAATAGGGGAAATAACATCCTGCAAGGTTGGCTTGGCTGCTGAGAAAATGATGGTGAAACACTTGAAAGAACTAAAGTGCTTTTTACACCACATGAAATTCTTACCAGACTAGCGGAGCATAACAATAGAAAGGTGGGCTAAGATAGATAGATGGACAGACAGACAGCCCTTGAAAATGGAGAAGGAATTTGGGTGTAGGCTTCTCACGTCAAATCGAACAAAATGATCTGGTTCATGGGATCACGAGCTGGTTAATAAGCCAAGGTGGTTGTTTAACAACTTTGCTCATGCTGACCAGATGGACGTAGCTACCCGAGCTGGCACAGTTTGCTGTGATGTATGAACCAGATGCGAGGGGATAGTTGGAGCCATCAACAGACCACCCAGATACACTAAAATAGGCCATGGCTGCTAGACTACGTGCATGAATGCTAAAGGGCTTACACAAAGTACATTTTCCTTGAGATGTATGTTGAACGTTATGACTATCCAAACCAAGCTGAATACCTTCGTAGACTATACACTTACAGTGTTGTATATAGATTAAAAAATGATAGGCTAGGATATTGGCTAGAATAAATTTACTCATGAGCACCTCCTTCCCTATGTGCCTTCTCAGCCCTGAGATCTGAGGTGGAGGTCCTTCTCCTGGACACTTCCTTGTAGGAGATTAGGAAGGTGGCTACCCGGAGGAGGGCCTTCCCTGCAATGGCGCCCCGATTATGGAATACACTCCCCTGAGAGGTTCACCTGGCACTGATGCTTTCTTCCTTTCAGCACCAGGCAAAACCCTTTTTATTTCCCCATTATTTTAATGTTTAATAGGTTTTAATGTGGGTTTTATTATATTGCAAGCATTGGATACTGTGTTCTATTTCATTTGTGTTGCTTTTATTGTAAAACCATCCTGAGATGCCAGTAGTTGGATGGGATATAAAAGCTTTAAATAAAATAAACAAAACAAACATGAGGAAGAAAGAATAAAAAATGTACTGGGATCCAATATGGAAGGGGTCTCTCTATACCAAGAGACAATGTGGTGTAGTGGTTAACAGTCTGGGACTGGAGATCTAGGAGCTCTGGGTCCTAGTCCCTGCTCAGTCATGGGGCCAACCGGGTGACCTTGGGCCAAGCACAGGCTCTCAGCCCAACCTACGTCACAGGGCTGTCCTTGTCAGAATGAGACTGAGAGGACGAAGAGAATTATGTAAGCCACTTATGGAAGGTGGGATATAAATATAATAAACGAAGACTCATGGAGGCAAATGCAGCCACTATTTCAGTGTACCTGTTCCAGCTCTAGAATCGTGATGCCATTATTCTGCCGTCTTTAGAGGAGAAGGAGAAGGGGGCTACAATTAACATTGCAGCTAGAAATACAGCAGACTTATCAAGCCAGCTCGGAAGCTGAACTCCCTCCTTTGGCTGATCTCTTAAGACAGCAGAGCAACTGCTTAGAATATGGAACAGTCATTAAAGTGCGCCGCCAGTGGGAGCTTCTGAGATCATTTGAGTTTGATTAAGCTGCCAAGAACACTAGGAGGGAAAAACAGCCCCAGGCACCGAATCCAAGCTTATTTCAGGCAAACTCTACAACTCTGACAAATCTCTCCAGATCTAGTTGGATTAGCTGTGCGATTAGTGAAGGAGCAAGGTCTGCAGTCTGATCTTGAACCTCTGAAGAAGATGGCATTTGCAGGAGTCACAATACAAACAGGATTAATATCTGTCCCACTGGGGGGACAGGGCACTGAAATTCATGGGAGCTTTGATTGCATAGCACCACAGCCTTCAATGGGGAGGAGCAGTGGGGGGGGGTGCGGGTGGAGAACCCAGGCATATCAGGAAAAGATAGTCCAAAATGGCTTGCTTTGAATGCAACAGTGAAAAGGGTTTAAGCAGGGTCCAAGTTGTTATTCTGTACTTGATTATTCTATACTTGCTGACCCCTGTTGAATGTATGGCCTGACCTCATTAAGAAGAATTGCATTTGGGGTGGTAATCCTGTTGGCTTTGCGCTCCATTAAATGCTCTTCCCTCTGCTTTCCTTCTTCTGCGATTTAGGATCCAATTCTCTAGGCTGTGCACATCTCACTAATCACACAGCTAGTCTGACTAAACCCGGTGAGATCTCTTAGCAAGGTGGGGGTGGTCAGAGATGGATGGCAAGCTTAAAACAATATATGACGTACTTTTGCCGATGTGTGAACCAGCCAGGGAGAATGATGGCCCACCAGAGTCTCGCTCAAAGAGAAGGCAATTCCTGCTTGGCAACGCCTGAATGCTGAGGCCCCAGCAAGGCCTCCGGCCTTCTTCCGCCTTTAACCTTGAACTGATGCAGGTCTGTTGCTCCCATTCACTCTCAATTTGAAGAGACGATGAGCCATTTGTTTGCATCATTGGTTATTTATTTATGCACATAAATAAAGCAGATCTTTCCTTTGGTTCATTAATATTTGTCTGAAATTATTAGATGAGCATCAGGGTGCCTGTCAAGTTCTCAACTCACTTTCAAAAAGAACAAGAAATATACTACACCTGGGATGCATATTTGACATGTGTTGTGTGTCCTGGAACGCTTTCAGGATGGGTCCTGGCGCAACAGATTGTAGTATCCATTGTACCGTCTGGCAAGTGGGAGCAGAGCCACAATTCTCCAGTTCCTCTCCTTTCTGCTCTTCTTTCCATGCTCCTAAGTTGTATTTCAGAGTGGCAGAGGGCAAGGAAAGACTGTAAGCACGTGGCTGGGATATCCCCTCACCAAAGTCCTCTGTCTGCTGGTCCCTGGATGACGTATAACGCTCGTGTTGAGTGCAGCCCTGGCCTCAAGTCCTGAAATAAGGACAACCCAGTTTTGCACATAAGGACAACCCAAATTTAAATTCAGTTTTAAAACTGGTGGGTTGCTGGAGACAGGATGGCTTCTTCTGCCTTATTCCACAACCTGTAAATGATGGAGTAACCCATGATCAGCTCCTGCTAAGTATGACTTCCAAGCATACGTAGATCACCAGGTTCTTTGGGGCTAAACAGCCCAGTGGTTAACAGCAACACAGCAGCGGCCTGGGTTCAGATATCACATTCAGAGGGAACAGACAGTGAGTTGCAAAGCCAGTCAAGGCTTGCAGAAGAGGTGGGTGCCCGCTGGCTCCCATTTTGCATAGCATCCCATCAGTTCTTAAATCTATGGATTGTTGTTATCCACAAATCTGGTCAGAGTGTGTATAGGATCATCAAATAGTTTAATCGCTAGAAGGAACTGTACCTAGTTGTACGTTGGTAGAGCTGGGCATTTCCAGCCGCTGATTTGCTCCTGTTTAAGAGAGCCACTGACAACCTCACATACTGTCCCTACCTGAGCAGTCCATTCTTTAAGGGTCCCTCTTTCTCTGCTGCTCTAATGATGTGGTCCTTTTCAGGTGAGGTTTGCCTTGCTTCATTCATGGAGTTTTACAGGGGGCCAGAATTGTCTTTTAGTTGTGCTCCCAAGTTTGTCCACTGTGCTTCTTCCACCTTTTTTGTTATCACAAAGAATCCATTACAGCGGGAAAGATGAAACAGCTGCACAATGTCTTTTGATGGGTAGCAATAGGAAGCATTTGTTTCGGAACCCCTAAATATGTGGGTCTTCTATTCTAGAACTGGGAATAATTGCATAGGGGAGAACTGGTATGAACTATTGAGGTGAGGGGAGGGAGGCAGAAGGGATCAATTCCAGATTTCTCTGCATCTTTTCTTTCTTTTGTATGTAGAAAATTGCCTAATGATGTAGGTAGGCATTATCCAGGAATAAAAGGTCTCTCATTGAGATAGGTCTGCTGCAACTGCTTCCAAACGGATTATACTAATGAGCAAGACATGGAGAGAGCCCTTAAAAGGGTTCAGAACAGTAAAATAATTAAATATTTCTAAAGGTTGCTTTATGAAGGATTTTAGCCTTTCCTATATATCTCAAGAATAGAAAATGCTCAGAGCTTATATTAGTATGGCATGAATTTAAGAAAAAGATTCTTTGGAGTGATTCCATTAACCACAGAAGACCCTGGTGCTGCTTCATACAGAATGCAGCACTGCCACTCACAGTGTCCCAGGACCTTCCGTATGACTTCTACGAGGTATTAAATTCTTTGATGTGATACTTTTTGTAAAAGTAGCATCCACAGGCACACTGCACCAACTTCGTATTTTCCCCAGATTTGTGTTCCTGAAGAATATTAACATTTTAATATGTCGTCAGATCCTTACCCCGTCCCATCCCATCCCTCCATCCATCTTTATAAAACAGAATCTGCTCTCTGTCTGGTAATCTACCAGAAATAAAATTAACTGAAGAACATGGCTATTCTGGCTTTGACTGTCCAAATCCTACCTGTTAATTTGACTTTTCTTTCACTTGCATGACATTTGAAGTTTTTCCAGTCCTAACATGGTAGGGTCTAAAGGGTTGTTCTTGTTCTTGTTTTGTTGCTTTGTTTTAAAATGCATATATTCAGCCTTTAGGTTTAAGAAGGAAAAGATTAAAACAAATCTCCACCATATCCTAAAGGCTTCAGAGACAGCCAGTCAAACACAAGATTCGCCCCCCCCTTTAATTAATTGTTTATAGTCTGTCACTGGATCCTGCAGATAAGCAACTGCTGAGCATAAAATCACAGGATGAAGCTGCCTCATCATAGTACAGCACAGCTAGCCCACCCTTCACCATTTTCTGCCTTTGCCCACTCTGCTAGTCAGTCCTGTCTCCCTGCACCACAATAAATGCTGTTATTCAGAGCCGGTTCACCTGCTTGCAGTACTATTACTGGGCACTTAAAAATCACATTTCAAATTGTCTAAGCTCTTGATCTCCCCAAATCTCTCCCTAATCATCGCAACAGCCCTGCTCTCAGTGATGAGTAATAGGTTTATGCACACCCTCAAACAGGCTTTCCTCAACCTGTGACAAATGTGTGTGTTGGACAGTGACTCCCACCATCCCCAGCCAGCTGGAACCAGAGGTCTACGTGAGCCCTGTGCTTAGTGGGTGGAAGGATGGAGTCTCCCCTTTTGCTTTCTCTTCCTCCCAGTTCCTGATGGGGCAGTATTGCCCTGTGCAGAGCCATCTTGCCAAGGCACTTTATGTCCCGCGTGGGGACGTCGGGTGCCCTAGCGAAAGCGCAGGTCCCCAAGTCCCTATTGCACAACGCACAGCTTGACTGACCTGACTGCGAGCAAAGCGATCTCCGGCATGGATTCCACTCCGAGCTCAAGCAAACCCGTGGGGGAATGGAGTCCGGTTAGGAATAAAAGTGCCATGACAAGGGATCAAATCCATATTCCAGGCCTAGCACTTATTATCTTTGGCAGCATCGTTCATCCTATGCCTCCTTTCCATGCACAATGGCTATAGCTTTGTTCCCACGTGTCCTACTGGCCCTTGCAGCTCCTGCAATATCTCCTGCCATGTCTGAAAAAGCCCTGTTTGCTCCCCTTTCCACCCTGTACTCTGTAAAACTGCCTCCCCAGAAGCTTCAAAAATGTTACAAAAATGATAGTAAATACAAACTGGGACAGATCAAGAGCTCAGTCGCGTGGAAACTCAACTGCCTATAAAGCTCTGAGAATGCAATCTCAAGAACTTCCTTAAGAAATCCAATATTCTCTGTATACTAGTATTATTAGCAAGTTAGGTGATTCTGCCTTTAAATGATCAAGAGCATTTGTTTCTCACAGAAAACGCTTCACTGGGAGCCTGCAAAAAAGTAAAATTAAAAATAGAGGAAATAATAATGACCTTGAGGGCAGTCACCTTCCTTAATCAATTGCAGGCAGTATGCTCAACTTCTCTGTGTTTGAAGCGATCCTTTACCTTTCTGGAAGAGAAAGGAAGTGGAAAATAAACTGGAAATCTAGATAAGAAGTATTTCGCATCAAGAGTCCTCCCAAATTAACCTTCTTTCACAGGGGGAAGGAAACATAAGGGAAGTTAAGAACTTTAAGTGGAAACTCTACTAAAGAAGTACGTCCTAATTGGTCAAAACTAACTCATCAAAAGCCACATTGGCTTTCCCTATGCTGGCCAGAGATGCTCGGATTGATAGTGTCTGGGGAAGACACTGACTCCAATGCGCACTGCATATTGCCTGCATTGTGAGAACCTATATCCAATATCACGTGAGCAAATTCTCACATGCACAATAAGATTTCCCCTCCTCCCCTCCATCCCACCATGCATCCCCCAACTCTAGAGGGTCCCAAAACCTTCTGAAGAAGATTTAGGGGCACATATATGGGGCTGCAGGGAAGGGCAATATATTCAGCTAATGGTGTCTGTTCTGTTGGTGGACAAACACCATTGAATCCAACATGATACCTTTTCTTTCTGGCTTCTGAAATCCCAAAACATTGAAGTCAACCTAGATTGCTCCCGGCCCACTTTAATCATAAAATAGACAAAGTATGTCATATACTAAGCTTCCATGAAGAAAGTAAGACAACTCCATACAGACCACTATTTTTTATTCTGATGTCCCAAGCTTTCCCAAGATTCAGGAGTGGCTTTGCCTATTTGTATTGTCTGCTTATCACTTCCGGTATTCAGGCTGAACTCAGCATGCGGAAGCACAGACCTCTAGTTCTTCCCAAGTGATATGTGTAGTATCTAAGGTATTCTTAAATGAGAGTGAGTCTGGTCCTTGCATAAGTTATTTGACCCCCTATCCCTCTCCTTCTGGAGGCATAATCTCCAGAAATATTGCCTATGCCAAGAGTGAGGAACTTGTGTCCCTCCAGATGTTCTTAGACTGCAAAACCCATCAGCCCTAGCCAGCATAGTGGTGAGGAATAATGGGAGTTGAGTCCAACAACATGTGGAAGATCACACATTGAAGGTTGCTGGTTGACACCAATATCACTGAAATCAACTGGACATGGTGCCAGTCTGCTGCTTCAGGCAGACATCTTGCTAGTGCCAACACTTTGAAAAGTCTTGATGGACCATTGAGACCAGTTTCCGACTTCATCTCTCCCCTCACCCTGACAGCAGAACTAACCCTGATGAGACAAGTAAACTGAGATTGTGTGAACAAATCCTATCCCATCCAATGGGGTGCCCAAACTTCCTAGCTGAGCTCTCACTTAGATTATGTTTTTCCATTTTCCTGACATGCCCCCTTTTTCCTGAGTCAGGAGTTGTGTTGGCTTTTCAGGCATATAGAACAATTATAAAATGCTAAGGAATGCACTATATCCTCAAAACTTCAGTTTTGTGTCAGCAAAACCAAGCACAGTGATAATCACCTTCTAAAAGTCCTATCCAAACGAGTTATTCCCCCCCCATGAGACGTACCAGTGCAATTTAATACACAATGAAAGTAATTAGTGGGATGTTTATGCTAAGTTCTGTTCCCAACACAAAACAAATCTTGATTTCTCAGCTCTCCAAAAACTGCCCAGTGTAGTTTGGCAGTGTGCCACAGGCTGCTGATATAAATCCCAAAACAGTTAGCAATTTTAAATCTACTCGTTTTTATGATACCTCGATGCCCTGTGAAATCATGCAGTCCTTGATAATGACAACCTCCAAAGAAAGAAACATTTTTCAGGCTCAAGTAGTGAATTGACACATCAGCAGTTTTGGCAAGTGCGGCCTCCACTTTGCTTGTGGCCGGAGCAGGCCAAGTGGATCCCATTTCTGTCGAGTTTATTGCACCAAATAAAATACAGTTGTGCTTCACTGAGGCTACTTCATGGTGGCACTTTTCCGTAAAGGCTATTTATCAGAATCTTTCATAAACCAGGGGGCAGGAAGAGAAGAGGATATTTGGCCCGAACTGCAAACCTGTTAAAACTTTTGTCATTAGAGACCTTTGCTATTAAATCCTATGAACAAGGGCCGTTAAGCAACATGATTCGCTTGATTTAATGATGAAAAATTCTACCTCACTCGGAAGGAAAAAGCCACCATCCTGACCCTGGCCTGCCTGCTGACTCTGTACCAGCAGAGGATGCTTCTGGTGGTGGATTCTTCATGATGTCTTGGTATGGCTTAATTCAGGAAGCAGCAGCTTTAAGTGAGAGCTTAGAAGCACTGTCCTTGTATTAGAGCATAAGAGCTCACAGAACACTGCAAATCAAGGTAGCATCTTGCCTGAGATGTGTGAGAAGCATCTGCCCATGTGAAGAGCGGAATCCAAACCGAAGTGTCCCCTCCTTCCCTCCCTTTCAGAAAAGCTTCTGCCCCCACCCTCAGGGTGGCTCCTGCTGCTTGAGGGCCAGATACTGGGACAGCCGGAAGCTTCCTCTCTGCTCCACTCACTTTTCCTCTCGTGGGGCAAGAAACTCCACCTCAGTCTCCCCCCCGCCCACCCTGGAAGTTCTCGCTGGTCCTTGCACTCTGTCTGAGCAACTCCGAAGTGGCAGAGTCACTCTGCCTCCTCCTCAGAATCAGGCAGGCCTTTCTGAGCAGACCATGAAGGGCAAGGGCTTGGCCCCCTCCCACACTGGACATCGCTGATTCCTGAGTGCATAAAATGGAGTCGGAATTCTCCCCAGCCCAAGGGCCAATTCAGCACTGGGCACACCCTGGAGGGCTGCATTCCAGAGTGGCGGATGTGAGGGCCAAGTGGGTCCAAAAATTAAAGAAGTCGGGCCAGCCTGTTGCCGCTAGAAGCTCTTCCTGCAGTAGTACAGCCTGAGGAGAGGCTGTTCGACTTCCTAGGAAGAAGAAAAACTGCCCCAAAGTCAGAAGACCAGCGAACAGGTTGGAGAAAGGGGGCACAGCCGGCCAAGGGAAAGAACATGGCCATCCGGGGAGGCCCAACCTGCTGGGCCGGATTTCCCACACCTGTCCCTTTATGAATCACCAATGCGTCACAAAAAAGGACAAAAGAGGAAACAAATTAGCCTAGATTTGCATACGCTAATTTATCTTTCAGAATATCTAAACAGAAATACAGGACATTTCACCATAATGTGGAGAATGAGGAACAGGCAGCCCATGGGCCGTGCTCAGGCCGCCATCCAGGTGCTGTGGTTCGGCAACTTCCAGGCCACTGGTGGCGCTTTCTCTTCAAACTGGACTTGGACTGGGCAGCTCTTCAAATCAAGGACACTTTCAAAACAGAGGACAGTACTTTAAAAAGGGAACACCTGGTCATCCTAAAAGAAAAGGCTTCTGCCTGTTTTAAGACACTGCAAAGAACTAAGTCTGAGACTTCCTGTAAGCCTAAAGTTGGCAAAGGTATGATGCAGTTCCCAGGTTATTAATGAACGCTTCTTTCCTTCCATGGCTCATTTTATGCCCTGCATGTTCTGCGGTTGGATCTATGAAGCCTGAAACATGGTAGCTTCCTCACCACGGGTGTCAGCCTTTGAAATCAGTTGCTGTAAGGCTTTGAAATCCCAGAGAATTGCTATGCAGTGGTCCCAAGTGAAGTCTTTCCTTTCAGTCCTGTGCTGATCAAACTGCACCTTAAAGTCAGAGTAGGCCTCAGGAAGAAAGTTCTTTTTACCAGGGGTGCTACTTCAAAGGCAACATCTACAGCTGAGTCAGGATCCATTTGCAGATTGGACCTTTCTTATCTCTTCCTTCCCAGAAAAGGCTTGTGAAGCAGCTCCCATTAGGGTTCCGGATGATTCACTGCTGCCCAGGAAGCTGCAGGTAGAAAAAGGAATTAGAGAAAATCAGAGAAAGTTCCTGGTTGCAGCAAAGCTCTCATGGACGCAAGCCAAATAGTACAATGGCACACACAGAATTGTACGGAAAAGTCACGCATTAATGTCCCATGCTCAGTGTATTCTGGTTGTCCAGATATGGCACAGACACAAAAGGTGGGCTTAATCTTTGTCCAAAATCTGGCCCAGACACAGAGCATGTCCTTATGGACTTTGTGCCTTCCAGTGCAGGGTTCCCAATGGGTGTCCCAGAGGTGTTGGACTGCAGCACCCATCATTCCCAGCACGCTGGCACCAGTTGGGAAAGACTGTTCTGGTAGCAACAGAAAAATCAAACAGTTTGTTTCTTAGCAGGTTGGAGCATACAAAGTTCTGGCTAAAATGCTGCCAAAAGCATCACACAGAAACACTCTGGCGTTTCAAGAGCTAATTCCATACTGCAGCTCTTGCTAAGAAGGCAGAAGAGGAGCACCTTTTAGGACCAATTCAGCTCCTGCTTTTACTGTGTAACCCAGCTAGCAGGGTTGTCTATGCCTTCTCTCAGCATGGACAAGAGAGAAGGAACACAGGAGTTTCAGTCCAGCCCTGGGGAGAGGGCCACACAACCCACAACCCACCTTCCTGCCACATGACATACAATCCACCTGCCTGCCTGCCAGAAAGAAGATGTCTTTCCATTTTTACTGAAATTCTGTGTTCAGCTAACTTTCTGATGTAGTCAAATGGTGTGTTCTGATCAGTGGGAATTTCTAACTAATCTTACCTTTGTGTTTTCTTCAGACAAGTTTCCCTGTTGTATAGTCTGTGTTTTTATATAATGTTTTGCTTTATATGATGCCATGAATGTTTTCCTTTAATATGTTGCAAGGCATTCTACATTACCCTAGATGCTGAAAATAAATAAATATGGAGTGAATCTATGCTCAGTCTTGGAAAGTTGGAACCTAGAGGTCAGAAGCTGGCAGAATTCAGTACCTCCTAGCTAGATCTCCATCTGTGCAACAAGAAGAGTCCTACTACTCCTTTACTGAGTAAGTAGCAACACCTATTTATTCATGTTGTATTTTAGATGAAGCAGAAGCAGTGGCAAAGCTGGAGCGGCCTGGTGCCATCTCCCCTTTTCTCAAGGGACCACCTGGAGTGCCACAGGAAAGAGAGGGATGAGAGCACTTCAAAGATGCCGCGCTAGCAAGGCTTGAGTCGGACAGATACACACCATGACTGAAGTCCATTTCCCAGTTGGAGTCACCTCTGAAGCATCCCTGCACCGAAAACTGTTCTGCAATTCCATACACAAGCAAACAGGCATAATTCTTGGTAATGTGTCCAGGCCCTGTTGCATAATAAACATTTAAAATTTAAATGCAGCTGAAATACAGTATGATGGAGGGGAAAGCAAGGAAATGTGTTCTGTCAGAATCCCGGAATCTCAATTTGAGAAGAGGAAATAAAACTCAGAGGAAATAAAACTCGTGGGAAAGATCAAGCGTCCAGACCATCTGGGCTTTATTGTATTTTCCCAAGTTCCCATGGTAGACTCTCACGATAATGCATGCATTACCGGGCAGGCAGAGGTAAACTCTGCTGCAAAGCTTCAATACAAGTAAAGAGTTTTTATACACTCCCAGTCACATACAGGTATAGGGCAATTGATGACAGAATGCAGACATTACAATAAGATTCTGAGGTCATCACATACAGAACAGATAAAGGAATGTCAGTCGATCACACAGTAACAATGAGATTACAATATTTCTAATTGCCCTGTATTGACACTTTAGTTCAGTAGCTTGAACCCATCTGCTTGGACATGTAAATTCAAGCCACTGAAACTATGCATGAGCTCAAGACTCTTATCTAGACCCTAAACATTCTGAACTGACCAGGGCACATGGAGCTTCTGGGCTAGGAAGATACTTCCTTGTAAAACTGAATTTCAGCAATGATTATTTAATCAATGTGAAGGTATACAATGTAAATTTGGACTAAATGGCCTGTGTACTGTAGCTTACAGCTAACGGTGAAAGAAAGGAGTGGGGGATGAATGCCATTTTAAACAGTGACAGCTTGGTTTTGAGAAGAACAGGATTTGATCCCACAAGGCAAAGGCACACAGAAGTAATGCTTTTTAGACAGGATTTATCCAAATTTTCCCAACAGTTCTCTTGGCAGAATTTGGATAAGAGTTTTTGCTCATGGGGTAGAGGGGAGACAGCTTCTGATGAAGGCAAAGAAGAGGAAAGAGGCAGGGGCAAGCTGGGTTAAGCTAATGGGCCAGAGGCCTATGGCTGATTGAAATAAAGATTCAAACATCAGTAGTGCTGCATTCCTATGCGTACCGAGGCAGAAAAAATCCCACAGCTAGGCTAAGGAATGCTAGAAGGTATACGGCCTCTTCTGATTAAACCCGATAGCATTGTGCTCCAAATGAGTGGGCTGGTGTACCCTGGGGATCTGCAGCGACAGGGGTTGGACCCAGTGGCCAGATCTCAGGTCAGCGGAATGAGAGAACATGCACTGGGATCCACGCCAAAGATGCCATGCTTGGACCTCAGCGCTTTATTGGCAGGTCACCCAGGTACCCCTCCAACAGAGACAAATACACCAGCGCTGCTGGGTAACTAACCCAGTTATTTCCCGGACAGTGTACCTAACTGTCTGCAGGTTCCTTGAGCATACACAGAATGCTTTATAGGTTGTGGATGGCGTACCCTGTAGCCGGGAGATGATGGGGGGAAATGGGTACATTGCAAGGAACAATACGGGCTCAAACAGAACACATCAACTTTAACAGGGGAGAGGATTTGCAGGAGGTTGCAGCAATATGGGGTGACTGGCGATTAATGGCAAGGCAGGCAGTTGAGCCATATGAACTGCAACAGCTCCCAGGGGTGGGCTCTGACATTCAGAGAGGGATGCTCGCATCAGGCAGAAACATCCATTCAGGGGCTTCCTGCAGCCAGTTTGCTGGCGGGACCCATTGTTTTGGCTTTAACTGCAGGGAAGCTCAGGACCGTAGCAAGTTTCTCAGTTGATGGCTAGAGCCCCGAGCAGGCATCCCTGAGAGGATTAACTTTGCAACATTGTTTCAAAGCTGTTTCAGAGCTTGCCTTATCCGAAAAGCCGGTGGAGTGTTAGCATAGCCTAGGGCTGTTTTTCCTTTTCCCCAGAGAAGGAGCTAAGAAGGAAAAACCTCGCAGATGGGAGGCGGGGATGAGGGCACTGCTGCCAGATTTTACATTGCAGGACATGTAAAAGCGTATCTTCTTATTTGTGGATTAATTTGGACTTTTGCAACACCTTCTTGGCCCCTCCCAACTCGACTGTTCTATGAGTCTGTGCTTTATTCTCTAATACTTTCTATAAATGCGATAGTAACTGTTAGACACACATGCGTGCGCGCACACACGCAAGCTTCCTGGTTCATGCATACGGCTCACAATGGTGCTTCCTTCTGATGAAGTGGTTTTCTGACTCTGCTGAATTCAAGAATACGCCCAAAATAACTTAGACCAGCAGCTGCAGGCAAAAGAGCAGCTGCTTGGCTGCTTTTCTTTCCCTTTCTTTCACATCTATCAACCAGGGAGGAAGTGCACAGATCTACCGGAGATGCACATTTCATGTCTGAGTTTGGGAGCCAATAAAAGAAACATTTGTGATGACAGTTTATCCATAGGAGGGGGTGCAGGTTGCCCTTTTCTGTCACTTTGCCGTAAATGAGGCACCTGAAAGCAATCGTTTAGCCCCAGTATAAACGCAATGCACCATCTCGGCTGACCTGAGCTGGTCCCATTAAGCAACACAGTGAGGACAGAGCCTCTCAGTTGCTTGGATGGTAGCAGTAAGCACATTCTGCAAGCTGGTATGGTCACAAGTGATTATATGGTCAAAGTCCGTGAGATAACAGGAAATCTTCCCTGTCTGTACCAGCCCTACCTGCGTACCTTTCTATGTCTATGGGACTTTTCCCATAGTCTATGGGACTTTTCTGGTTGCTGTCAGCTATTAAGAGAGTACCGTGGCAGGGCTGGTACGAAACCTGCTCCATTCAACACCCTCTCCGCAACCCCCTCTGCCACAGGGCGCTTCCTCCTCCCGTGTTCTCCTTCTTACACAGTGACACCCAGACCTGTTGCTAGTGCCAGGCCCAGCCATGGCTTCAGGCCAAATGCAGCTGCAGCGGGTGTGAGGGATACACACCTCTGTCAGCCTGGAGCAGTGGTGTAGTGGAGCCGGGGCTCCCAGGGACAAAGCCCCAAGACCTTTCAGTGAGCAGAGACGGTGATCTCAGCTGTCCTGCACCACCAGACTTACTTCCCTGTGGCTTCTGCACTTGGCAGCCATCCTTGCGCTAGTGGTGGGGGGATGGTTCTCCCAGCAACAAACACACCTTTGCCAACCATCCCATGAACAGGCAGGAAGCACATCCCCATACCTGGATATGCATCCTCAGGGTGGGCGACATGTTTTCCTTCTCCTTGGAACTATGGCTCTGGGGGACTGGCAGGATACGCAGCTGCACCTCAGAATTTACCACCACACCACTTGGAGTCGGACTGCTTCATGGCCTCAGAAGTGCTTTCCTCGGAACAGAGGTGCTAGGAATTCATCACACGTATACCTTTGCATTGCTCTAGCTAGGAATGGCTTAGCAACGGATCTTTAGTACTGAAGACTGCTGATTGTAAGTCAACATTTCCAAAGCAAACACAGCTTTTTATAATGTATTATTGATAGCTTAGCCCCATTATTTCCCCTAAAATACAGGAAAACAGAATCATTATCTTTTATCTGCTTTATTAAACATCAAGTGTAAATATTAAAGCTGTGAGTGCTTGATGGTGATTTCTGAAGCATGAATACTAATGCTCTTTCTATGAGTATGTGTGGTGGAGGATAAGTTGCAATAAAACATAGGAAGATTTTCATCACAAAAGCCTGAGGAAATAAATCTGATGTTGGCTTCCTCAGCGGATTTGCCTTTGAAGTTAGGTAAGAAGTCCTCATAATCCAATCAGCCCGTCCCATCAACAGCATGGCTTCGGTCAGCAAAAGGGGAGAAGGGACTGCCTGCTCCTCTGCAGCCCCGGCACACACCCCAAAGTTGTTTGGAATGGGTGAAAACGCTAAGGGGGATTGGGGAAGTGGGCGCTGCAGTAGGAGAAGAAAGGGATCCTTTTTCCAGGGTGAGCCTGGGGGGAGGACAGGCCTGCAGACCATGCGACATTCTCCACAGGCCTGTGGATCAGAGGTTGCCCTCCCTGATTACACACCGCTCTGCCTCTCCTTGCTGGCTCTGCATGTCTTCACCCTTTGTTGCTGAAGAAATTTGCAAATGTATTTCCATTTCTGGCTCACGACCACACGTGCACCAAAGCTAAAGCTGGTGGCTATTTTCAGTGTAGATTAGCATTGGTGTGGTTGATTGCCAGAGCTAAAAGTTTAAGAAACTTTAAAAATGAGTCATGCTTCCTCTTTTCATGCCTTTAGTTATGCTGCAAGGTGCTGGCATCAAGCATCTTCCCTGTGTCACAGAGGCAGTGTGATTCTCACACCCATCCTGTTGTGCCAGGCCTCATCGTGTTCAAAGCAGCAGTAAGTCAAGTGCTACAGTCAAGATTATGTGGACCATGAGTGGGAGGTTCGCTGGCTGAATTAAGGTGCTCCTAGAATCACGAATCCTAATGTCAGGTGATCTTCACTCTTCCTGGGCAAGCTACAAGAGGAATTGCACTTGACTTTCCACAACCACAGAAAATAGCAGTCAATTGCAATTGACAACCAGAGCTGGAATGAACTTTTGCTGTGTGCAGATCCTCTACATGAGAGGAGTGATGCAGCTATGTGGGAGGGGAAGGAACAATTCTCAGTGACCCTGTTTAAAATATTTTTAAAATCTCTTTGTGTGTGTGTGTGTGTGTGTGTGTGTGTGCACGTGCATGCACATGTGCACATTGAAAAGCTTTTTATGTAGGATCTCTTCCAGGTTTACTGTCATGGCCCCTCACAAATTTATGGAGCTGACCAGAAAGGCCCTTGTGCTTGCTCTGTGTGTGTGTGTGTGTGTGTGTGCGCACGCGCGTGCGAGAGAGAGAGACAGAGAGAGAGAGAGAGAGAGAGAGAGAGAGAGAGAGAGAGAGAGAGAGAGAGAGCGCGAGCGAGCGCCAGTTCTTTAAGTTCTACCAAGAGGTTCACAAACATGCTGATAAACCGTCAGGGGAAGTGAAGCTGTAATGGAGCGGACAGGTCAGGACAGCCAAATCAAAAGCGCATCCCTTAAATATGAATTAGGGTCCACATCTGCCTCTCTTTCAGCCCCAGGCTGAATTACATCCTGCAGCAGCTCTTGGGGGGTGGGATGTAAACAAAAGGGGCAGTGCCAAAGGCAAAAGGGGTGGGCAAAGTTGCCAACATTTTTAGATGAAGACTCTCCCTTCTAGTAACTAAACCTTAGAAGAGCCATTTCAGCCTTTTGGAGAGGGCAGAAAACTGCAGAAAAGCCAGGAGACTGCTGTCAGGAGAAAATGGGCAACAACTTTGCCTTAATATTGATAGATGTGAAAGGATGATTTGAAGCAAGGGAGTAAAGAGATTTAAAAAGGTAACAAAGAAAATTACTTAGCCCAAAGGAGGGGAGGGGCCAAAATCAGATACCACAAGGTGTGGGGAAACAGGAAGGAGGGCCAAATCGGGGGCAGGGCTGGATTGGGAAGAAGGGCCAGCGTTGGGGCAGCGTGGAGTAGGTGGGCGGAAAGAGTGTAACCTCTCAGTACCCTATTAGCCAATTAGGGGAAAGGAGGAGGGAACAAGCAGCTGGGAGCAGGGCTCAAAAGGGGTGTGTGAACATGTGCTCAGGTGAACAGAAAAATGGGAAGGAAACCATTATTTTCTGTTCCCTTCATTGCAATAAAGTTTTAAAAAGAACTCTCTGCAAGCCTGGAATATTTTTCTCTTCTGACGGAAAGGAAAGAGTGTTTATAACAATATGGCTGCTCAAAGCCTGGCTCTGTAAGAACACTTTTAGACTTGAAACGGGCCTCCTGATCCGATCAGGAATCCATGTTACAAGCCTCACTTCCACGGACACCTTGGAGATGCTGATGCCCTGCCCTTTGGAGACACACTCTTAGAAATGCTAATGGTTTACTGGCCCCCAGGCTTCTTGATGTACTGTGTTGCCTTAATTCTGTTTGTTCTACTCTAATATGCCTCTAACACGTTGTGTACTGATTCCCCACCCGATTCCTCACCCTCCTCCAAACTGTCTACATAGCTAATCGGTTATAAAAGCATCTTGTACAGACGTCATCTTTGGAGGCCCTTCAGGGATTGCCGACCTGCAGCATGTACTCCCTGTATGTCCGGATAAACTGTAGATGTTCTTTTGATTGCAGACTCTCTCTGGGTGTTTTTTTCTCACTGCTGCCACTGTCAAAGGATTTGGGGCTGAAGGAGAGGGATGGCGTACAGGAAGACGGAGTGTGGCTTCCCAGATTGGCACCCCAGAAAGGCCAGAGTTGGTCCTGTGGTCCAAGATTCTCCACCCCTGCACTAAACTGATGCATTGCTATGGAGGAGGTGCTTCTGTCCAATTTCTTCCTGCACCCCAACATTGGATACTTTGCTGTCCAAGAAGAGAAGGCAGAACCACAGGGAAAACACGGAACAGCTCTTGGACCACAACAAGGATGGGGATCCTGCTGCCTTCACATGCAAGAAATGCACAATTACTTTTCCTTTGAGCATGGTAATAAAGGAACTATTAATAAAGAATTAATTAGTTGATGCTTAATAGTTAATTACCCATCAAGAATTGCTGTGTGAAGTGTGGCAACTCCAGAGAAACACCAAGTGTTGCAATACTCCTGAAGAACATAGGAAACCAGAAGCAAGGGGTCTGCATGCCAGCTGGCATCCAGTGAATGTTTTATTCATTTATTTATTTGGGATTCTTGTATGCCACCCCATTCGCATAAGCCTCGGGGCAGCTTCCAACAAATAAATAACAATACAAATATATAAAAAACTGGAAACATCCAGGAAATAATTTAAAACCAATAAATAAATTAACAATTAATTAAAATACCATTTAAATAAAAACGTCTTGACCTGGTGCCGAAAAACAAATAACGACGGCACCAGGAGGACCTCTCTGGGGAGCGCATTCCATAAGTGGCACGCCACCGCAGAGAAGGCCCTTCTCTGGGTACTCACCCTCCTAATATCTTTCATGGAGGGTTCCTGGAGAAGGGCCTCTCCCGCAGATCTCAAGGGGCGGTCGGGCATATATGGATGTAAGCGCTCCTTCAGGTAACCAGGACCCAAGCCATTTAGGGCTTTATAGGTCATCACCAACACCTTGAATTGGGCCCGGACTTCGATGGGGAGCCAGTGAAGCTGACGGAGGACTGGGGTTATATGAGAGCAATGCCCAGTCCCCGTCTGCAACCTGGCAGCTCTATTTTGCACCATTTGAAGTATCCGGACCATCTTCAGGGGCAGCCCCACATAGAGTGCGTTACAGAAGTCTAATCGGGAAGTAACCAATGCATGCATCACTGTCGCCAGGCAGTCGTCCTCCAGGTAGGGACGCAGCTGATGGATTAGCCGAAGCTGATGGAAAGCGCTCCTCGTCACCGCTGACACTTGAGCTTCCAAAGTCAGCTCCGGGTCAAGGAGCACTCCCAAGCTGAGGACTCTGTCCTTCAGAGGGAGTGCTACCCCATTCAGAACAAGGTCCAGGTCCCCCACCCCAGAGCCCGAATCACCCAACCACAGGACCTCCATCTTGTCTGGATTGAGCTTCAGTTTGTTGGCCCTCATCCAGCCCATTACCTTGGCCAGGCACCGGTTCAGTACAGCCACTGCCTCACCTGGATTGGTTGAAAAACAGAGGTAGAGCTGGGTATCATCAGCCTACTGCTGATTCCACAGCCCACACCTCCTGATGACCTCTCCCAGTGGTTTCATGTAGATGTTAAATAGCAAGGGGGACAAAATGGACCCCTGCGGAACTCCATGGCATAACTGCCATGGCGCAGAGCCATAGTCCCCCAGCACCACCTTCTGGAATCGGCCATTGAGATAGGAGCGGAACCACTGCAAAGCAGTGCCTCCAACTCCCAGTCCCACTAGCCTATCCAGAAGGATACCATGGTCGATGGTATCAAAAGCCGCTGAGAGGTCCAGGAGAATCAACAGGGACGCACTCCCCCTGTCTCTCTCCCTGCACAGGTCATCATTCAGGGTGATCAAGGCAGATTCTCCCATCCTAAACCAATTCATGGTCTTGTTGGAGTTGCCCTAATACAAGTTATAAGTTTGACACTTTAGAGAACTGCCTGTTTCCCTTCCTCCCTCTCTCCAACCTGCAGGGTTTTTCCATTCAGGTTCCTTCTATAGGAAAAGGGGACCAAGCCTTAGGACATGAGAATAGATCTGCCAGCTCCCCCATTGTCTTCCTAAATTTCCTTCTTGGGACTGTAAGAAGCAAAGTTCAAACCTGTTAAATTCTGTAATTCTGGATTGTTTTATCTTGAAGTCTCACAATGTTTTTCCTGATTTCTCAATGTTTCTGTAGTTTCCTTTTGTGCTTCTATTATTCTTGCATATAACTCATTCAAGGTCTCATCCCCCTCCCTGCAAAAGCGTAAGTGGCTGCTGCTCCATAAAGCTCTCCGCACATGTCCTGTTTCCTCATAGCCAGTTTTTGTACTGCTACCCTTCAGGGATTTCTGTTGCTGTAAATAAAACTGTCGAGTGCTCGATTTCACACTTCCACTGAACCCGGGACAATCCAAGCAGGTCTAGAATCCTGATACGCTTTAGGTCTTATTCTGCAGGAACATGCCCAGCACAAGTTCTCAGACCTTTGCTACTGTAAAGCTGCACTCTGATACTTCTCAGTATTCCTGGGATCAGCCCGAACACCTCCATAATGAAAAGGATTTCAGGAAAAGCATTTGCTGATGCTTTCCAAACTGCTGGCTCGCAACCTCATGTTCTTTTGCCCTGAGGCAACAATTCCTCACGATTTTCACAGGATGAAGTGATCTTAAGGAAGCATCCCCAAGTTGCCATCTTCTAACAAGGCTCTTGGAACATGTGCTTACTAAAATTTAGAGAAATATAACATATCATTATCATATATATTTTAAGTTGTTTTAAGAGTGGAGCCGGCTGGTGCCGGAGGTCAGACTAGATGGCCCGGGAGACCCCTTCCGACTCTCTCTGTTTTCTATGTTTCTAAGATAATTTTATCCTGTATGTGTGCTTGTGAATGTCTTACATTAAAAAAAAACTTTTGGTAATTGCCCAGAAAGCCTTAGCTATTGGGAGGTATAAAATATAATAAATAAGCAAGCAAGCAAGCAAGCAAGCCAGCAAATGCACTTAGCAGGGATATGTGAAATACAAGCAGCGCCCTGGTGCTCGAGAGTCAGCACTCTCACGCCAGCCCTCTTTGGTGCTTGGAGTCCTCTGTGTTAAGCATTCAGGACTCAAACCGCCATGCCGGGCCCCAGTTATGAGTTCATCACTCCTGCTGCATTCAAGGTAGATACTTAAATGCTCCACTGGACTGAGTTCAATGGGCTCGGGCTCAAATCTACAAGGTATCTCCGGTTTATAACAGCTGGAATGCTCCATTTGCCATCGGTGCTACATGGCTATCATACAGCGATGAGCCGTCATTTGCGTTCTCCCAGGAATTCATATTGATTTCAAGTTACGTACGCGAAGCCATGTGGGAGGGCCAAGGGATCCTTTGGTTTCTAAAGGACACGCAGCCTTTTGCAATGCGCCCTGAGCGAGCTGCTCTTACAGGGCACAGCAGACATCAGCACCCTCTGGATCTGGCCCAAGTGCGGCGGTTACGGCATGATGCCCCACCAGTCGTGTCTCCTTCTCTTCTTTCGAAACGACGGGAGCAGGGTAATGTTGCACTGCACAGCATATGAAATATTAAAGGGCCCAGCTTCCAAATTACAGCAATAAAATGTAATTGGCAGAAAAGGGAGAATAAAAATGTGTGGAATGGATGGAATATTTCGTGAGAGAAAGAAGGTTCTGGTGGAAAACCTTTTCAGGTTGCTCATTGAGGGCCAACCGTGCAGGATGTTAACAGTCCGGAGGCAATGAATGTGCACATTTTTTTCTTGGATCAGTAGCAGCCCTGGGGAGGTCTAAGAAAGGGCTGGATCTGCTCCCTCCCTGCCACAGTTGGGCAGAAATTGCTTCACTGAAGCCTTAATTGCAAGCCAAGGGAAGCTCCCCTCTGCACCAGTGAAGGTTTGCTTGAAATGCGAAAAGAAGTTGCAGAGAGGTGATTTTGTCAGGACGGTGACAAGGAAGGAGACATCCGTTCCCAACTGCTCAGGGTCCCAAGACAGGTTAGGCTTCACTGTGGTTACTGTTTGCATTTTAAAATACTGTGTATGCTGGATACCAGGCAAAAACTGTCTTATTTTGCCAGGCATTTTAATCTTTCAGTTTCTGTTGTTTTAAATCAGCCAGCATCATTTAAAACATTGCACTGCTAAATTTCTCAACATTTAAACCTTAAAAGAACAGCACCAGCTGCTTCCTGTGGTTAGGAAAGCAACCTTCAGAAGGAGGAAAGTGTTGTTTGTGGGGGTGGGTTGTGGAGGGGAGGATGTGGCAGCCAGATTACGGAGGGTCTGAAGCTGCCCCAGCCTTTTCCCCTCCCCTTTTGAAGTGCTCCAGGCAGATGGCTGGAAATGACCACCTAGTCCAAATGGTGAGCATGAGGACTGGGGAGGCAAACATCACTACCATGCTTCTCCCATGATGCACTGGGTGAGCCATAGCCTCAAAGTTCAGGAGCGCACCCCCACCTCACCCGTACGTCACATGCCTTGCATCCCAGGCGCCTGGCTCATCCTGCATTGTACTCGCCCCCCCACCATTCTCAGGGGTTCTGCATGAGTTTAACCTGGAGGGGAAAAACAGAGACTCATGATTGGTATTCAGCATGGAGTTCATGAATGTGATTGAAAACTAAGCCAAATTAATTCAGTCCTCACTCAAATATTCTTTAGAGGGGTTTTGTATTTTTATTTATCCTTGTTTGCCTTGAATTTGAAGGGAAAGAAAGGCCAAGCTCCCGAAAATGCAGACTGCAGTCAACACACCTGCTTTCTGCAGGTCAACAGAGGCTTCTTGCAAGCACAGGGTCTGTGCTGGGGGAGGGCCCTGCATAGCCCGTTCCAGAATGCAGGTTTTCTTCCTCTGCACACAAGTCAAGCATCTTGGAACCATTTTCCAAGCTGAAATCCAAAATGAAACTAAATGCAAACGAAAATTATTGACACAGTTTAAATGACACAGTTTGAATCCCCAAAACAAAGGAAAGAGGGAAAACCACGTGTGCAGGTTGGGCGATGAGAACCCATCACAGAGCCGTACTCCACACCTGTCCCTTTTTGCCACTGCAGTCCTCCTTCCCACTTCAGTAGCAACGGAGTGGCTTCCTTCTGTTTTCCCTCCCTGGCTCTGCTGCTCCCTGCTTTTCTTCTGATGAAAATGACCAAAGAGGCGCCCACTTTACGCTGTTCTCCCCCCACCCCCTGCCCAATCCATCCCTCCCTCCCATATACATTTTGGCTCTTCTGAGTTGCATCAGACTTCCCCCAACTTCCCTTTCCTTCCTATCTTGACCCTTAGAAAGAGCGATGTTCCAAGTCAGGGATGGAGGATCTTGTCGTTTGTCTAATGTTGTTAAGGACCACATCCCCTTGTTCCAGAGATGGACAAAGGAGGGCTTCTGTGCATGGGGAAGCGCTCCCCTTCCCTTGCCCCACCGGCGGCTTCTCCCTCTGCCTCCACAGTCCACCCGCCCCTTTGTCGCAGCAGCAGAGAGACCGGCCCAGCGGTCCTGCTACTAGCCCAGCATCGTTGGCACTAACTGCCGGGGCTTTAGGAAAGATTCCCCACTATCCCCCAAGAAAGGTTGGGCACCAGGATTGGATCCAACCCCTGGTTGAAAAGGAAAGTTGTATTACATTAAAGAAAAATAGCTGAAAAGATGCAATCACAATACAGAACAGGGACTGAGCCAGGAATGAGGAAATCATGTAAAATATTTTTAGAGAGCCATTTACGTTCAAAAGCAGCTGAAGTTCACCAGGGTCTCCAGGTGAGAAGGAAAGAGATCAAGGATAATTAACTCAACATAAGGCTCCGAACCTTTCCAGGCACCTCCAAATCCCAGGTGAAGCTGAGCACTTTTCACTCTCTTCATTTTATAAATGGCTGAGTACGCTCAGCAGGGGCCTAATTTGCATCGGACATGAGGGCCTTCTGCGGAAGAGTTTGATAATCTTTCAAAAGCACCATACTATCAGCTTTGCGGGAGATTGCAGGTTTTTGCTTTGTGAGAGCCAGTATTTATGGTATGGCCAAATGAGTTCAGCCTGTTGCAGATGGGGTTGCCCTCCCCTTAAAGGAGAAAGTTCACCTCCTGGGGCTTCTCCTTGATCCATCTTTGTTACCTGGGGTCAGGTGGCCTCAGTGGCATGGACCACCTTCTACCGGCTTCAGCTGGTGGCCCAGCTATGCTCCTGCCTGAATGGGGTTAGTAATCTGTGCCCTTGTGATCGCTGCATTATATTAGTGCAACACATTTTTATATGGGGTTGCCCTTAAAGACAGTTCAGAAGCTGTAGCTAGGGCAAAATATGGCACCTAGACTAATGACTGGGACCAGAATACAACACTGCTTGCATTAGTGCCCCATAACTCTATGAGACCAATTCTAGATGCAGGTTTTAACCTATAAAGCCCTATATGGCTTGGGATCACATTACCTGTTGGAATACCTGACTCGAATCTACCTGGACCATGTGATCTGCATCTGGGACCTTCCTCTGGTTGTCAACTCCAAGAAGGGCCTTCTCAGTGGTAGCCCCTAAGTTATGGAATCAACTCTGCACTGCTCGGAACCAACAATGTTGTCTTTTTGGCATCAGGTTAAAATTGCCCTGTATTCTGAGACATTTAATTGCTTATGATGGGTTATGTCAACCGTTTTAATCAGATCAAGTTAAAAAAAAAACATTCTTTTAGATGTTTACAATGTCTTAAATTTTGTACATTGATTGTTTTGTTGTTATGTGTCATCAAGTCGTCTGAGCCTTACGATGACCTTATATACGCAAGTTCTCTGAAATGCCCTGTCCACGACAGCCTTGTTCTGCTTTTGCAAATTCAAAAGGAGTCTTACACTGGTCTTCCATTTCTCCTTCTGCGTTCAGCTTTCCCAGCATGATTGTCTTCTCCAATGAGCCTTGCCTTCTCATGCTGCGCCCAAAGTAGGACAGCCTCGGTTTGTCATTTTTGGTTCTAGGGAAAAAGCTATTTCAAATTTGCATACTGGAATTCTACATTGTGTTTTATTGTATCTCTATTTTTAACTGTAACTCTTTATATTCTGCCTCAAGAAATGGTTGTGCATTGCTCAGAGGATTTCAGCTATTGGGCAAAGTAGAAATTAATGGCTCCTCAATGACAAAAGTTGTTCTCCATGCAAAAACAGAGAATGACAATAGCAACAAAATGTATTTCAGTTTGCAGCTGCTTTCCAAAGTAGTCAGAAACATGTTTCACAGGAAGCGCTAATAAGATGGTGCCTGAATGTTGAGACACTCTATGATGACTTGCTATTAATTCTACGCTGTCTGTCTATTTGTTTCTATGCTGTTCATTAGCCACAGCTCTCTAGAGCTCTTGTGCATGGCCCTTTACACATTACCCCGGGGCTGGGGGTAAAGGGGGACACACAGAAGTCTTGCAGAGTTCCCAGGAGGAGGGAACAGAGTCAGACAGAGCCAATACCACCAGGAGAAGAAGCTCTTCATAGCTAGATGGCCCCTTCCGTGGGAGTGCCTGCCTTTGGGACACCTTCCCCAGGGGGCACTTGCTCTGTTCTTCTGTTTGTTCTTCTCTCTGGTGTCTGAGCCTTCTTGAGAGCATCCCGAGTGCCATGGATGGGGGAGACCTGCGGTAGGTGAAGTCAACCTGACAGCTCACCGCTGCTAGTTCAGCTTTGTTCTCCTTTTGTCTGGTTTCTTTACCAGCAGTCTCTCTCCTCATCCCCCGCCCCACTTTTTTTTGGTCTTTTATTTCCATTGAAACCACAGAGAGATTAACTAGGCCAGTCAAGGACTATCACAGTGTCAGGGCCTATCTGGAGGTATGTTGGGACAATGAGACCGTTAAGGTTCCTCAGATCTATGTCTTTCCCTGAGACCCTCCAGCAAGTGCCCAGGCATCCCCGTTATTGCCCCAGTCTCCACGCTGCAGGCAGGTCAGTGGTGAGAGTTTCTGTGGAGCCAGTGCGGCCCAGGGCCTCTCAGGGGCCATCTTGGGGAGCACAGACTTGCTGCCTGAAGCAAATCGGGCTGCTCATTCCATTACACCTCTTTCCTCTTCTTGGTGCTTTCTGCTGTTTTTAACCTTGCATGTCTGACTAGATTATGTGACGCTGTTATGCTGAGATAGCCCTCTCTGGAAACCATCTGGTTTAAAACCACAAGAAATACATTTAAAAATGAAGGGTGCAAGTTTATACCACCTAAGTTTAGACTGAAAAAAAACATAGAAACCAAGCAAGTCAGAAGGGGCCTCCTGGGCTCCAGCCAGATCTGCTCATGTAATCCCCAAAATAGGGTTGTCCAATGTTTCCTTGAACACCCTCACTGATGGGGCCTCAACCACCTCCCTTGGAAGCCCATTCCATGTCCTAGAGGTCTTAACCTTCAGGAAGTACTTCCTGGCATCCAGCCTGAAGCCTTGTCCCACTGGGACATGTCCTGCCCTCCACTGCAGGGAAGAACAGGTCACAGCCCTCCTCCATATGACATCCCCTCACATACCAGTAAGTTGCTAAATATCCCATCAGAGATTCTTCTTCTCCAGGCTGAAAAGACCCAGTTCCCTCCATCTCTCCTCATATGTGATCCCTCTTAACCCAGCAACCATTCTTGTGACCCTGAGCTGAACTGATCCTAACCTAGCTATGTCTCTCCTATAATGTGGAGCCAGCACTCTAGCTGTGGGTGCACCAGAGTCATGTAGAGTGGCATCAACACCTCCCTCAATCTGGAAGCCATGCTTCCGGCTATACATCCAAGGCTGGCATTTGCCTTCTTAGCCGCCATGTCACACTGCTGGCTCATGTTCAGCCTGCTGTCGACAAGCACCCCACGATCCCTTTACAAGCGCTGCTCTCCAGCCACTTCTTCCCCATCCTGTACCTGTGACACCTATTCCTGTGTCCCAAGTGCAAGACCTTGCACTTATCCACACCGAATGCCATCCTGTTGCCCGCCACTCACTCCCACAGCCTGTCAGGATCCTTCTGGATCTGGATCACCTGCTCCCCAATTGTGGCCACTGCCCCCACTTTTGTATCATCCGCAAATTTAGTTAGCGAACTGGTTATCCTTTCCTACAGGTCACTGATAAAAATGTTGAACAGAATCAGTCCCAGAACTGAGCCCTGGGGGACTCTGCTCATCACTGGCTGCCACTCTGATGATTCCCCACTGATAGTCACCCACTGTTTGTGGTCCATCAATCATGCCCTAATCAGACAGAGCATCAGTCTATCCCAAAATTCAACCATTTCTCAACCAGGATATCATGCAGCACTTTGTTGAAGGCCTTGCTGAAATCCATGTAGACCACATCCACTGTGCCCCTCTGACTAGCCACCTTGAGACCTTATCATAGAATCCTACAAGGTTTGTCTGGCAAGATCTGTTTTTACAGAATCCGTGCTGTGTGGCTGCCAACCTCCCATCCCTATCTAGGGTTTCTAGAACTTTCCCTATTATGAGCCTTTCCATCATCTTTCCCAGGGGAAAAAAATCCTATTAACTCCCAGTATTCTCCCAGTGTAGAAATTGTAGCATTTCTTCATCTAAACATGCATGGGCTTTCATGCTTAATACATCAAACATAATAAAATAAATAAGTTACCACACCTACTTAAGTTTTATTTTAATCAGAGAGGAGGACTATTTGTTTTGAGAAAGGATTGAAATAAGCAAATATGTCCAGAGATATATGTCCAACTGACAACACTGAAACATTATAAGCAAGGTTTATGTCATGGTTTTAGAAAAATTGTGTTTAAGGGGACAATTTTAAATTATCTTCATAGAATTTTACTTGACAAGTTTAGCCAGAATTCAAAGAGCTGTTTGAACCATACCCAGGACTTGAGTTCACCAAAGTGGGAGTTTTCCCTGTCCCCCTCCACGTCCAGGTTCCCAGTTCATTTCTTGCCTAGGTCCAATTCAAAGTCCTGTTTTCAACTTTCAGATCCCTACACATTTCCTGATGGAGCACATCCACATATGTACCTGGCCATATTTTTAAAATACTTCACGTCATCCACAGGGCTTTCATTCAAGTGTCCTCTCATTTTCAGATTCAGAGGGTGGCAGCAAGAGAGAGCGTTTGTTTGGTGATGACCCCCACAGTCAGCTCCCCACACCCCTTCAGTGCCTTCTTTTCAGGGTTCTTGTTCTTCCAGGTTTTTAAAATCTTTTTGGTTTTATGCAAATGCAAATTCTATGCAAATGCCTTGCATAGAAAAGTCCTATGTCTTTTCTATGCAAGGCATTTCTTGTGTGCTCCTGATTTACTCACAGAATTTTGTGGGTCTTTTGCAGGACACCTTCCCCCTCCCAGGCCTTTGTGGCTTTTTTAAAGAACAAGTTTACTGCAGTATTTTCCTGGGTGATGTCATTATTCCTTAGGGAAGCTTTGTGTAAAGTCTATTTTCCACTCTATACCACAGCACCACCTTGTGTGGTGTAATCAAGTATATAGGATGCAGGGAAAGGCAGAGCAGAAAACTGCCAAGGGCGAGAAATAAACCCTTGCCTGAAATGATGTTTCCTCCTGCAAAGGAAGCAAGAGATGCAGCCACAGTGGAGCACTGGGTTAAACACCTCATGCAGAGAAGTCCCGGAGTCTAGGCAGCCATAAGAGGATTCAGCATCCTATAATTAATATATAGCAGGGAGGAAACTAAATCAATATAAGCCAAATTCATTGCAACAGCACAAATAAAAACAAACATCATAAACACATAGCTACAGAAGTTATCTTGTTCTGTTTGGGAAAATGCCTTAAATAGTGGTGACATCAAGCCAAACATGCGATTGAAAGGTCAATCCGAAAAATGCAACTATGGATTGATTGCTTTCCTGTATATGGATAGCACAGCCACGGATTTTGACGGGTTTATAGCTTCTGTGTGCCCCTGTCAAACAGCTTAATCAGACTGCCTTGTAGCTGCTTGTGCTGAATTCCAACAATTCCCGTGCCAAGAGCCTGTCAAGGGCCTTGATTCACAGCCCTCAAATGTGCTGCTTTGATCTATGCCTACCGTTTGGCCCACAACCTTCGCAAGCATGAATCGTCTCTGTTGATTTCGGTGGAGCGTTGCCACATTACACCAGCTGTAGATCTGGCTGAGATTATTTCCGCTTTACACGCAATATCTTAGAGCATCTCAAATTACTCAGCCTCTTCGTTTTAACCATAGGCTGCTCCCCAGAGAAATGAAAAATGCAGCTTGAGTTCTAGCATCGTTCTCCATCACCCACCTAAGCTAAATACTAAGCAGGCTGCTGCAGATTGCCAGAGAATCTGTTCTCGTGTGAGGAAGCTGGCCTCAAGCTGAGGGGGTCTCCTCCCCGTCAGAGCAAGCCAGCCTGAGCAAGCCTAAAGGCTAAACACAGTGCCATTTTGGTCAGGTGCAGGGCTACGTGGCTCCATCAGCGCTGGAGGCCAGTGCTTGCCTGCCTCGTGCATGTGGACGGGTTCAGGAAGCTGGTCTGACAAACCTGGTCCCCGCCAGGAGTGTTCAGCTCCCATCACTGCCAGCCACGACCAATAAGCGCCATCACCTTGTTGGCTAGGGCAATGAAGGGAGCTGCACACCTGGAGACACAAGATCGGAGAGGGCAGCACCTGAGACCCACATTTCCATTGGGATCCCTTTTTATGCAGAATTCTGTGGCAACACTATCCGAACCTTTAGATTTACTTCAAAGTAGTAAGGAGGGTATTTATCTTATCTAAGGAGGTTTATGACCAAGCCAAGTTCAGCAATCACTCTGACAGCAAAGCAAACTAATTCTGTCTTCATTATAAATTGGGATACCAAGCTGGGTGCTTCCAGAGCATGTGACGTGCGAATAGCAGGCCTGAATTTCCTGCATCCCGAACCAGGCTTGCCTCAGGGCCCTGTCGTCCGTGCTGCAGGCGGGCCCCAAGAAGCAAAACAACTCATATTACTAGCTTAGGCATGACCCACAGCTGATGTACATACTTCTTTAATGAATGCCACTCCTCACATTTCTGGCACAGTTCAATAATCTCCTCACTAAGTGTCTTCAGTAATAAGAAGCCCTTTGAACCTTTTGCAAGAAGGGCTCTCCGCTTTGTGCCACTTTACTATTAAGACAGGAGCTCTGCAAAGACTGCTGTACCGCCAGTGCAAATGCAGGTGAGCTTTCGCAAAGCTCTTCCCCAGCCGTCCACACCGAAATGCGGTGGTAGAGTATTTTCATGGGAGTTAAAGATGGGAGAAATGTCATGGCAGGACCCCAGCTATGCCTCAGAACGCAGCTGCTTCCCTGGGTGAACCATCCTGATTTTTGTGTGTCAAGAAATACCAGGGTTTCCAAAGAATGGATTGTATCAGGACTCCCTAAATTTAATATGCTGAATAGCAGGGTATGCCATTGGAGCACCTCACAGCATACAAACAACATTCATCGCCCATGAGCAAGAGGGAGAGTTTAGGATAACGTTTTATTGCCATCACATTTCAACTTCAAGTTTAAGTTAGCCGGCCTTTGATGAAGTGCACCACTCAAGATGTTTCAGGCCTACCGTGTGTTTGCTGGCAGAGAGCAGAATAGTTGGAGCACTGATGAGGTGAAGTGCCCAAAGGACAGAAAGAGATAATACTGAAAACGTTCTGGGTGAAGTGCACGGTAGCCAGGAGGAAAAAAGAGGATGGCAATCTGCAGAACACTTGCATATGCTAATTTAGTTATACAGAAGCAATGTTAGAAATAGTCTTATAATTTAAATAGTAATATGGTATAGTAATATGGTGGTATATCTCTCCATCGAGGTAAACATTGTGGCCTGGTGACCTGCAACTGCTTTGGTTGGCCAGAACAGCCTTTCAAACAGAGGACCATCTTTTGCAGACTTGGACACCGGGCCGCCCTAGCGGAGTTGCTGCAGTACTATGAGCGAGTCTTTCTAGCAGCTTGCAATACTACAAGTACAAAGTACCATGGCGACCCAAGTCTTTCGGTGGAGGTGGAGGGTTTGACTTACTGTCAAGTGCCATTTTCCTGCAAAGCTTTGCTAGTTTTACATAACTTTAAGATGCCTTCCAGTGGCCCATGATCTGCCTCTTGTTTTCATCTGCTAGGTCAGAGGGTGCAGGAGACGGAATTCCGTGGGCATATTGGTGCCCAATCTTCACAATTATATATGCAGTTTTCACTGTTTATGTTTAGATGCCAGGCTATAGTCTGTTTCTTTACGCAGGTTTGTTTATTTATTTATTTATTTAATCTTTAATCTCCTACCTGATTATTAACTCAATGGTTTCAACATTTTAAAAGTTTAATATTGCATCACTTTGATCCTCCTGTTGATGATGCTCAGTTTTATGACTGCATGCAGGTAGTCCCCAGGTGAAGAACAAGCTCCATTCTGAGAATGTCCTTAAGTTGAATTTGTATGTAAGTCAGATCACATGAGTAAGCCATAAGTTTGTCTAAGTGTATTTACATATTTTACATTTCTATGCATATATAACGCTTAAGGACTTAATAATGATAATAATGCAGTAATAACAAAGTAACTTCAGGAACTGAATAGAGAGAGAGAATCTGCATGTATTTGTGTTCACATACAGGACACAGAACAGAACATAAAAGGAGCGGTTCTTAAAACAGTTGAGATAGAAAAACTGCACAGCAGAAGTGGCATATCTGAGTAACATTAACTGGCTGGTGATGGAGATGGGACTGGTGTTGGGGAGGATGGACCTCAGGCTGGAGAATCAGGGCTTGATTGTGCTGCTGGGGGTTCTGTTGTTAGATGGGAGACGGGTTACCGCTAGAGTTGCTTTGCTGAAGTCGGCCTCAAGGGTTGCTTGTACAGCCATTTTCTTTTTCTCATCATGAATGGCCTTGTAGCCGCTGAGGGCCTTGGTCATTCCACAGCAAACCTTTGTGAACCTCTCCATGTTGAGATCTTGCTCCTCAGACTTTGCCATCCCTACTTCAAGGTGACAAAAGGCCATAAATACTGTATCACTAAGGCAGCAGTTCCCAAGCTTTTTCAGTCATGAAACCTTTCTGAAGACCGTTTCTTTCCTGCAGAACCCTAACTCCATCCCTGATTGTTACTAAGCACAGTGAACCCACAACCTTCTTCCTTCTTTCATCCACTCCTATTGCCTGAATGCTTTGCATAACATCTTAGGTTTGGAAATAAACAGAATCTGAGATTTGAATAGTTGGCCTTGTGTGGTTTCATTTTAAAATCCATTTTACATTTTAGATTTGATTTTTGAGATTTTTTGTGGAACCCCTGCAAGGCTTTTGTGGAACCCCAGGGTTCTGTGGAACACAGAACGGCTTGGGTCCTGGCTACCTGAAGGAGCGCTTACATCCATATATGCCCGCCCGCCCCTTGGGATCAGTGGGAGAGGCCCTTCTCTGGGAACCCTCCTTGAAGGAAATTAGGAGGGTAGGTACTCGGAGGAGGGCCTTCTCAGCGGTGGTGCCCAATCTATGGAATGCGCTCCCCAGAGAGGTCCTCCGGCGCTGTCGTTATTTGTTTTTTGGCGCCAGGCGAAGACCTTTTTATTCAAACGTCATTTTAATTGCTAATATTATTTGCTTATTTTATTCTTTGGCCAGGGCGACTTATTTTATATTGCTAATTTGTTTTATATTTTTAGTGTATTATATTTTAACTGATGTTTTGTGAGCCGCCCCAAGGCTTCGGCGAATGGGGCGGCATAGAAATTTTTTAAACAAACAAACAAACCACTGCTTTAAGGAACTACCGGGACATCCATAGCCCGGAGACTAGCTGTAGTTGCCCATCTGCAATTTGGGCAATATAAAAAGCAGATAGAGATAGATAGATAGATAGATAGATAGATAGATAGATAGATAGATAGATAGATAGATGATAGATAGATAGATAGATAGATATAGATAGAATCAATCTGGGGGTGGGTGGGGATTTCTCCTAGATTTGGTTTGCAATTATGCCCTACATGCTTGCTCTCGCTCTCTTCTCTTCTCTTCTCTTCTCTTCTCTTCTCTTCTCTTCTCTTCTCTTCACAGAAGCAATTTTCACCATGAAATCTGGACATCATTTCCATGAATGGATGCACTTTTGATAAACTGCACCAGAAATCCTGAAGGAATGCTGTTTCAGTTCTCCTCCTAGTTCAGAAAGTGCGAATCTGGCAGGATGGGGATGCTGGAAAGCAGGCAAACGGCACCCTCACCCAGCCAGGGCCCCGTGTGCTTGCTGCTGTTCAGCTGGCTATTCAGGCACTCACAACCTGTGGGCAACATCCAGGTGCTGCTGCACCAGGTACCGAACCTCCTTCATTCTGCAGGTCGACCTAATGTTGGAGGAGCTCCCGGGACTTCTTCTGCAGTGTTGGGCAGGATCAAAGGCAAAAGAATGGGGTGAAAATACACAAAATGCCAAGCGATTTTACCCTGAACTTCTTGGTGCCAATAATGACCTTTCTGAATGGAGGTAGGGGCTGTACAAAAGCTGGGAAACCACAACACAATCAGTGCTGAGGGGGGAAAGGCAGCACTAGGGTAAGGGAAGCTTCTAAGAGGGCCAGATTGGGGATCCTGAAGGGTTGAAGTTCTCCACTGCTGAAATAACTGGCAGTCCTCTATTTCCTCATCTCTTCATTTGTTCTGTTTCTTCGGTAGATTGCTCGCACACAACCACACGCGATTATTCATGAAAGCTGATGCGCTTTTCTGTTTGTGAGCTGTAAGAGCCAGTAACCCTACCGTCCACAGTCTGAGCACAAATCATTTAAAAAGTTTTCCGTCACTGAAGAATGCTGCCAATGGAGGGATGCTTTTCAGCACACGGAGCACTTCTTCCTCGCACACGTCCTTGGCATGCTAATATTGTGCCACAGCACGCGGCTGCCAGCAAAGTGAGGCACCAGCAGGCTGTGGAGCAATGAACCGGATGGCTTCAGCTCACTCGGAGCAGCTTTTCGCATCTCTCTGCCAGTGCAGTCAGCATGGCATGCTCGACTGAATGAATGCATCATATTTTGTCTGGCAGAAAGCAGAGGCAGAAAGATACTCAGTGTTCAAATGATAACATAAATGGGCAATCTAATTAAACTGCATTGAAATGGCAGACATATATATGGAGGTGTGCCTGAAGAGCCTACGTCAGTGAAGGATAGACAGGGTGATGTGGCAGGACAGGGACTGGGCAAGCCTAAACATAAAAACCTGCTCAGCAAGGAGGTGTTCTGGGCCAGCTGGCTTAGCTCCGCTGGTTCGTCTCACAGGGTTGTTTTGGGAATCACCTGGAAACAGGTCAACCAGAGACCCTTGGAGGAATTAGGTTGGACACTTATGAATCCCGTTAAAATGAGGACACCTATTTGCATGACAGCTGCATGTAGTGGTTTGAATGTTTAGATGCACAGGTAAAATGAAGGATGATCATTTACATCAAAATACAGTGCATCTCACCATGATGCAAAAGATGTGGTGAGGGGACCTGCGTGCCTCACTCAGCCTGCTGTCCAGGTGCTGTGGAAGAGCAACTTCAGGGTCCAGCTCTACCTTTGGACGACTCCTTACCTTCCTACTGAACATGGACTGGACATTCCTTCAATCAGAACGCTGTGCTCTGCGAAAGACGGCATGTAGCCATCCACAGACGAAAGACTAGATTCAAGTGAGACTACTCTTTCTAGCATTTCTCCCCAGCAGCAAAGGCTATCCCACAGAATCTGCATTACAGTAACCTCTGCAAATAAAACCTCTGAACAGTCTTTGGGTGTTTGCATGTTTAACTCATGGCACAATCATGTACAATCTGTGCTGGAGTGTATGGCAAAAATCCAGGGATAATTGGTCAGCGCTAAAACCTTTCCATTCCAACATAGATGCTCACATAAGGAATTCACGACCACAGGGCAACATACCACAGATATAATTATAGGTCATTTTTTAATCTTTATTTCCATGCTAAGGAAAGCCATGGGCCCAGTGGCTTTCATTATTCCATTTTTACCTTTCTGAATTCACACAAGGTCTAATCTTCTCTCTTTGCAGTGGTAGGCAACTTGACGTCCTCCAGATGTTTCAGACTACAGGTCCCATGAGCCCCAACCAACCCAGCTAATGGTCAGATTCAGTTGGAATCCAAGGTATCTGGGAAGCACCTGCTTACCTACCCCTGAAATGTATTTTGCGGAGAAGAACAGCTGCCTTGACAGTATTGGAACTGCAGAGCAGTCACTTGAAGCGAGAGCCAGCCAGGGCCCTGGCCCAAACTGGACTGGAACTCGGACTGGCATTTCTTGCAGGGAGAGCAGAGCAGAGCGGCCGCGATGCAAAAGGGGGCGGGGGGTCCTCCCTGGAGGCTTCATTTCTAGGGAGAAAGAAGGCTGCAGAGGACCATGGCGAGCTCTCGTCTCCCTGCCCCCAGCAGCCTGGGGTCCATCCAGCACTGCATGTACAAAGAGCAGCAGGGACTTGTGACACCTTTGAAAGTCAAGAGAGTTATTGTAATAGAACCTGTCCTGGATTAGAGCCCACAGGTGTTTCCTGCCCATGGGTTTGATCTGAAATCTGCCTTCTGCAAGTAAAATGCTCCACTTATAGAAGATTTCCCCTTCTTCTTGACTTGGGGGAATTCCCCTCAGCCCCATCCAACCTCCCTCCACATGCGTGCGTGCACACACACACACACTGCAGTGCCTCTCATCCAGCAGGGTCTCCTGGCTCTCTGGGCGGCATTCTCAGGCTGCTTGGAGGGGCGCCCTGGGAGGGAGCAGCTCAGCAAGCCTGCTTTCCCCAGCATGAATTCCAGGGGCTTTGCTCGGCACCAGCCTCAGGCCGCAAGGTGCGGCCTGCCCTGGAAAGGTCCCACCTGCCAGTGGCCCTGCTGCAGCTGATACTGTCGCCGTGCCTTTGTAGCCCAGCTTTGTTCCCCTTGCAAGGAACACAAGGCAGCTTACGAGGTTGCCCTTCTCTCCAGTTCTTCATTGCCGCAGTTCTGTGCAGTAGGTCAGGCAGAGCGTCTGTGACTGGCCCGAAGTCACGCAGAGGGCTTCACGGCTGGGTGCCCCTTCCAGGCCCCAGTCCAGCACGCCAGCCACAATGTCATGCCGACTCCGCCATCCTCCTCCTCGCCCTCCTGGCCAGCCCCACGGAAATCGTCATGGCTGAAACTACAGTCCCTCTGGCTCCACACACACACACACACACTTTTCAACTCATCAGACGTCCCGTGGGCGAGGACAGGAACAATGATGGCGCAAGCTGAACTTTGCACAGATCCTGTGCTCTCATTGGCCAAAACACCTCCAAAAGTAGTGTCTGATTGGATTGTATCAGTGCTACTCAAAATGTCAATTTAATATCTAAAATTTAAAAACACAATTTTTAGAATCATGAGGGTGGGTGAGCGAGCAAGCAAGAGGCCTAAGTTGTGGGTGGGAGACCAGAGGGCTTCAGCCAGTGGGGGCAGGCAGGGGTGGGGGTGGTGTTTGGGCAGATGCAGCAGGCAGGGTGCAGCTTCAGCAGATGGGAGGATGGGGCAGATGGGGCCCCCAGCCGTCTGGCTTGTGGTTTGGGCAGGGGCTTCAGGGCAAGTCCTGCAGGGGCTGATGGCAGCGCTATGTCAACAGCCATTAGGGTCTGGCACAGCCCTGGAGCAGAGGGCTCCAAATGGCCTCATCTACCCTGTGCAACCCTTTCATGTTTTCCCATTGCTTCTTCCATCCAGTTGTCTTTCCACCAAAAAAATCTGGTATGCAGGAAAAGATGAGATAACTGCAGAATTGTTTGTTTATTCATTTATATTGACTTTTAAATACCGTCTTATCTGCTAAAAAACCATCAAAGCTGTGCAGAAACATTTAAAAAAATAATGCCTTGCCACATAAAAAGGCGCATTTAAAATAGGTGGTCCTTTCACACCTGCCTCTGCAGCCCCCGAGGCCCCTGCTGCAGGCCTTCATCCTTGGCTAGATTCACAGTGAGATGGGTGAGTCCTTCAACTGTCTTTCGCTTGTCAGTATTGGCGGCCATTTGGTTGGAGGCATCCTACTTCAGTGAATAAAAGATGAAAAACTAGATGCTATGCTCTGAAAGCAAATGCTGGCTTCTTTTTAAGCCAAACATTTTTTTTCTCTTTATAATGAATCTCCATGCCCTTGATATGATTCAAGTAGCCTTCGAATGGTTATTTGTTGAACCATTTTTGTTTAACTTCGCCTGCTCTTTATTTCATGGAAGTCATTTTCAGTTGACCTATGGGGTTGAAAACACCACATACCAGCACAGGTATCCCTCCCAAGGTGGCAACACTGGAAGATAAGTAACAGAAGATGTTGCAGTGTAAAAGCATGAAAATATAAAGAGTGATATAGGCAGAAGATGAGATTTTATTTTTCGATTTATATCCTGCCTTTTTCCTACAAAGGGTTCAAGGCAGCTTACACCATTCTCCTCCTCCATCTTATCCTCACAACAACAACCCTGTGAGGTAGGTTGGGCTGAGAGTCTGTGACTGGCCCAAAGCCACCCAGTTGGCTCCATGGCTGAGCGGAGACTCGAACCCAGATCATCTGAGTCCCAGTCCCACGCTTTTAACCACTGCATTTGTAAAAGTTCAGCCAGTGTTGTTTTTCTCAAGTTGAATAACAAATGACAGTGGCATCCACCAATCACTCCATGCTGCATTACAACCACCTTGCATCACAAGCTATAAGATACTGGATGGATGGTTGCTGGACTCAGAGATGAGCTGTTTTTTTACCAGACTGTTAATGAACTGCTAGCACAACTGGGTTTTCATGAAAGTATTGCAAAGCTATAAAGTAAATTTTATTTATTTCTTGCTTGTTGTTAGGAGGAACCAACACAGAAACAGAACAAGTCAGAAGGGGCCTCCCGAGCCATCTCGTCTGACTCCCGGCTTCAGCTGGCTCCGCTCACGACACGCCCACCACGTACATGTCCAGCCTATCTGTAACCATTCATCACTTGATTTTTAAAAAAAGCCATTCAGGCTTTTCTCTCTTTTGACATTCTCTGGAAATAATGAAAAAAAGGAAGATGGGAGTTGGGGAAACCCAAGAAATTACAGGCTGATTAAGATAATTAAATTGATGAAAGGCTCACTGGAAAAGAACCAGCTAGAGGTTTGCAAAGTTTCCTGGATCACTGGTATCTTTTGAGTTCTTTGAGAGCACCAGAGAGGCTGTGGATAGACAATGCAGCTTCAGGCTTTTGGATGTCCTGGGCGAGACGGCCCCTTGCCTCCCACTGCTATCCTGCCTCTTCTTAGCATGATCGGGTCATGCTTGCTTGCCAGGCAGAGCCAGTGAGTCAAAGAGCAGGGGCATCTCCTGCTCGTCCTTCGCTTCCCCGCCACTGTCTGGACCAGAGTGAGTGGCAGCTGAGTGAACTGGCTGCAGTCACACAGAGGAGCAAGTCCAGGGAGCAACACTCAGTGGGCCCCTGCCAGTCTGGAGCCTCAGCAAGTTCCCAGTCATGATGCCGTGGTGGTAGAGAGCCGTGCACATTGCTTCCTTGGATTTCCAAGACCTGCTTTGGACAAGCTCCATCGCCAAAGGATGGATGGAGGATTCCACATGTAAAGGTGTCTTAGGCAGAACTTTAGACAGATAGCAAAAACAGCAACGAGAGGAGATGGCCTTATATAGATCAGGAGCTGCTTGAAGAACCAGGTAAAGGGCTGGTTGAAGAGCAGGTAAAAATGGACAGTTCTCACAACTGTGGGATGCAGGAAGTGCGACTCTCCAAGCATGTCCACTATGACTGGCACTATAAAAACTTGTTCCAAAGGATCTGGAGTTATAGATAAGCAGTGAGGCAGCAATGTTTGCTGATAGCACTACATTATTTGGAATGGTAAAAGTAATCTCTCTGGACTGGGTGAATGCAAGAGGCAAATGCAGTTCCGTGTAAGATGAATTGCAAAATGATGTTTATAGCATATTTTTATTCTAGATTTTATTATATTTTTAATCTGTTACCTGACGTATTACAAACATTTAAAAATACAGTATAAATACTTTAAAAAGAAAACGTATTTTTGTACATTATAAAAAGTATAAAGTAACATGCAACACAGAAACAATTAATATAATATATAAGAACATTGATAATAAAATCTGAAAAAAAAGTCTCTAAAATGACTGGAAGAAAATAAAATTCTTTGCCTGGCACTAAACAGATTGGGCATGCCATGAACAAGCCACCAGAACTGAGAAGGCCCTCTGTCTTATTGCCACCGGCCAAACTTCTTTCAAGTGGGCCACCCAGAGAAGGGCTTCTAAAGATGAGCAAAATGTTCACAGAGCAGACATTTCTCTAGATATGTGATCCCAAGCCTTTAAAAGTCAACCCTCCCACTTTGAAGGCAGCTTGAAAATGGTGTGGAAACCAGGGTGGTTGATGAAACACTGATGTCACACACCCCTTGGCCAGTTCTAGTTAGTAGCCAAGCAGCTCAGTTTTGAACTAACTGAAATTCGTAGATGTTTGATAGCAGAGGAAAGAAAACTGAGACCTGCCCATGGCATTTTCTGCATAGAGCAATGTTCCTTTGGAAAATAACTGTCCAAGTAAAATGGAGCTACCTTAAAATAGTGTCCAGAATGTCATAGTGGAATCCAAGATCAATCCTAAAGCTGGACTGCAAACAACTTTAAGAAAACTCGAGCAAATTAGCTTCAGCAAAGAATGCCTGGTGTTGCTTGGGGCAAAATGTCCCAAATTCACATTTCCACTAATGCGGTTTGAGCTGGCAGACAGGGAAAGCGGGATTTAGTGGATGACTCAATAATTATGTGGATCGAGTGGGAAGCAGCTGTGTGAAAAAGTCAAATTTCATGCTAGGGTGCATTAAGAAATGGGCAAAAACAAAACTTCCAAATTCATAATACCTTTATGGGTTTATAGTGTTGCAGATCTCTGAATACTGTGTGCATTTCTGTTTTCTGCATTTCAAACAGCATATTAGAAAGATGGAGAGGGTGCAGAAAGCACAGTGAAGAGACAGGTTGAACAACTCCTGTGCAGAAAAAGCTTACACTACTTGGAGCCTTTTAGGGAAGGAAGGAAGCCAAGAAAGGTGGGGGAGATCTGGGGCTGGGCTCACCATACGCAAGCGGAGGCAGAGACCTCAGGCAGCACAGGCTGGGCGGCAGGAGCGGGAGGAGGGTGCCTGCTGCCTTCAGGTTCCGTTCTCTCCTCTGCCTGTCCAGACACCTTTTGCACGCGGAAGGAAAAAGGGTCCCATCTTGCCTTTTGCCTCGGGCAGCAAAATGCCTCCAGCCAGCTCAAAATGTGGACTAAGGGGTAAGGGAGCTTTTCTCCCAGTCTCACAAAACCAGAATCTGGGGTTATTCAAATAGTGGGAAGTTCAGGACAGATAAAAGGAGGCACTTCGGCACCAAGCATGCAATTAAACTATGTAATTCGCTGTCACAGAAAAATGGGGATAACCACCTATTTAAATGGGTTTAAAGGTGGATTAGTCAAATTTGTAGAGGACAAGGCTACCAAAGGCTATCAGTCTGTGTGTGTGTGTGTGTCTTGCAGAAAAAGCTTACACCATCTGTCTATACACATGCACACAGCTGCTGCTGCTGCTATTAAATAATCCAGGATCGGAGCCATACCAGTTGCTAGAGGAAGACAGGTTTTCTTTGGGGTGCCCAAAAGCAGAACGTGAGGACAGTGGGTTGGCTGCTGGGAGAAGCTGGATGCTGGAGGGGAGAAGCCTCCAGCATCCAGATGGCTGTTTTTATGCTTGGCCCTTACACCACCTTTTGCAGGAACTAAAAAACCATGTTTTGGAAGCGAAAGGTCATTGACACCAAATATTCTCCGTGTGAACCACCTGTTTTAGCATGAAATGAACTGGTCTTCTCGTTCTGCCAATTTTATACATAATATGCCCTTTGATCTCCTTGGCTGTTATTAATCATGCTTTCCTTTTCCTGCTGAAAGGCCAGTGCTCCCATGCTTTCCTTCCCTTGCAGACTCGCCATCTTGCTCCGATCCTATAGCCACTCATCTGACAGTAAGTCCTGCAGAGTTTATTAATGTCAAAGCACCAAGTATAGGTTTGTATGCTGCTATCTGGATTTTGCTTAATCTGTCTGAAGAAATTTGGCTTGGAGAATGCAAGATGACCACTTCCTTCTTTTAGGCTTCCTATGTAGTCTTTCTTTTTTGAGATAAGGTATTCCTATGGGGGATTCCAGTATGTCAAGCATGTGTTCTGCTCAGTAGTTGTAATGCTAAGGAATGGCTTGAAAAGGGAAATGGCTCTCAGCTTCCACAGTCATCAGACACAGAAAGTGAACAAGCTCACCTAATGTCTCATCACTTGAGCAGGTGTGAGTGAAACCTTTGAAGCAAATGTACAATCTGGGCTAGCTGAGATCACCACAACCACCTGAAGAGGAGTCCATCTTTGAGACTGCCTTCAATGGCTGTGTCAAGTTCACCATGAAGTTAATCATGATGGCTTAAGGTCAGCGTATTTGAAAGATGGTCGTCGGTCCCCCCCCCACCACCACTATATTAGTCTGCCTGAAAACTGCAAGCAACCTTTGAAACCCAGTTGTTTGCCCCACCTCCTACAGAGGAGGTTAGTGGGTATTCCTAGCAGGGTATTTTGTGTAGCAACACCCAAATCCTCCACAACAATGTTAAGTTTGTTTCCTCCTAGGTGTTCTTTAGAAAGCTGGTGAAGACAATATTCTTCTGTTGAACTCTTAATTCTTAATGTTGCTTTCTATCATTGACATTAATTAATACTAGCAATTAAAGGTAGTCTTACAATATGTTTTAGGTCTTTATCTTTTATGTACTTTAGGCTGCAATCCTATGTAGCAGGGGTCTCCAACTGTTTTAGACCTGTTGGCACACTTGGGAATTTGAGAAACTCTTGTAGACACCACCACAAAATGGCTCCCATGGAGGATGTGGCTAGTCATATAATGGCTGCTATTGCCGCCTGGCTCATCAGAAGAGAACTAAAGAGGTGGCAGGGAGAAAGACATGGTCAAGCTTAGAGGCTGGGAGTGGGCAAAAGAGTGAGTTGAAGAAGTGGAGGTGAAATGGTGAGGCAGGAGGCTGCGAGGAAGGGGAAAAGAGCAAAGCAAAGGGGAAACAGAAAAAAACGTAGGACTGTTGTATTCCTATTTACTACTGAAGTGACATAATTCAGCTGCTCATTACTGTGCAAAATGCTTGCAAGAAACCTCCCAGTAGGGCGTGGGAGCAGCCACCACAAAGGGGGTGGCATGTGCAACCATAGATAACATGCAGAGAAGCCCATAGAAGACAATGCCCTTAATAAGAGGATGCTTGTCATTAATAAGTATGACCCCTCTCATGGAATACATAGAGGTAATGGGCTGGATGAGGGCCAATAAACTGAAGCTCAATCCAGACAAGATGGAGGTCTTGTTGGTTGGCGGATCGGGCTTCGGGGAGGGTGAATTGAACCTAGTCCTGAATGGGGTTGCAATCCCTCTTAGGGACAAGGTTCGCAGCTAGGGAG
>NW_025336346.1:13611038-13611813 GCF_004798865.1 Varanus komodoensis
GAATGGGGTTGCAATCCCTCTTAGGGACAAGGTTCGCAGCTAGGGAGTGCTCCTCGACCCAGAGCTTTCACTGGAAGCTCAGGTGACAGCAGTGGCGAGGAGCGCTTTCTTTCAGCTTCGGCTGATCCATCAGCTGCGCCTCTACCAGGAGAACGACTGCCTGGCGACAGTGACACACGCGTTGGTGACTTCCCAACTTGACTTCTGTAACGCGCTCTATGTGGGGCTACCCTTGCAGAGGGTCCGGATACTTCAGTTGGTTCAAAATAGAGCTGCCAGGCTGCTGACGGGGGCTGAGCGTTATGTTCACATGACTCCAGTCCTCCATCAGCTTCACTGGCTTCCCATTGAAGTCCAGGCCCAATTCAAGGTATTGGTGATGACCTATAAAGCCCTAAACGGCTTGGGTCCTGGTTACCTGAAGGAGCGCTTACGTCCGTATATGCCCTCCCGCCCCTTGAGATCTGCGGGAGAGGCCCTTCTCCGGGAACCCTCCATGAAGGAAATTAGGAAGGTGAGTACTAGGAGGAGGGCTTTCTCTGCGGTGGCGCCCAATCTATGGAATGCGCTCCCCAGAGAGGTCCGCCTGGCGCCGTGGTTATTTGTTTTTCAGCGCCAGGCAAAGACCTTTTTGTTCAAATGTCATTTTAATTGTTAATAGTATTTATTCATTTTATTCTTTGGCCAGGGCGACTTAATTTATACTGTTAATTTATATTATTTTAAGGAGTTTATTTATGTTTGTGAGCCGCCCCGAGGCTTCGGCGAATGGGGC